>NW_022148080.1:0-50791 GCF_901933205.1 Camarhynchus parvulus
TGGCTTGCACCTCCAAAATCCCATAATCCAAGGGTTGCTCTTGGAGGGAAGTTGCCAGGACAGGGGGGTCTGGCTGGGCTTGGAGCTGCCCCTGAGACGGGGGATGGAAAACGTCCCTTCCTGTGGGAAAGAATCATCACAGAATCACAGAACATCCCAAGCTGCCCCCACAAGGGGCATCGAGTCCAACTCCCACTCTCTGCCCCACATCCTTTTCCACTCCCAAACTCTTTTCCCAAGGGCTTGGAAACCCACCCGGGCTGGGAGAAGGGTGATGATGATGGAGCAGGGATGGATTCCAAAATACCAAAGTAACCCAGTCTGCAAACAGCAGAACAAGTTCCAAAATATCAAAATGACCCAATTTCAGCATATCGAATTCCAAAACCACCAATTTTCAAATGCATTATAGGGGCCGGATTCCCAAACCCAAAAGAATCCATTATTGCCACAGTGGGATCTGTGCTACCAAAATAGATATTTTCTGTTGTGTAAAGCATTCCCCCATCGACCACAAATACATACATTTTATTTGTACAGCCAAACGTAGTAAAAATTTTACATTAAAAGCATTAAGGTTGCGTTTAGTGCCTAGGGTTAGGGTTAGGGTTAGACCTAGGGTTAGGGTTTTGAAAACCACAAAGCCCAGAGCTCCAGGCACACTGCAGCTGCAAAAGGCATCCCAAGGGGAGCACAAAACTGCCACAACATGCCTTCCTCCACTGCTTTTTCCTTGCAAATAGCCGGAGCCGTAGTCGGCATTTCCAGCCTAGGGTTAGGGGTAGATCTAGGTTTAGGGCTTTGAAAAGAAAAAGCAGAATGTGGAATTTCAGGAGCCAGCCGGCCACTCTGGGCCACAGGCCCCCCAACAGCAACACCGGCCCTTTTCCCTGGGACACAGAACTCACCAGCCCCGGTCCTTGATGGCAGATTGTGGGACTCCGTTGGCACTATCAAACCAGCCCGAGTTGGCACTGGTGCCAGCTTGGGTCTGAGAGGCATCCCGCGTATCGCCCGATTTTCAGGAGCCAGCCGGCCACTCCGGGCTTATGGCCCCCAAACATAAACAACGGGCCTTTCCCTGGGAAACAAAAGTCACCAGCCCTGGTTCTTGATGGGAGATTGTGGGACTCCGTTGGCACTATCAAACCAGCCGAGCTGGGCGCTTGGGTCTGGGAGGCACCCCGATTTTCGGAGCCAGCCGGCCCACTCCTCCAACCAAGCCCTAGTTTGCTCTGGTGCCAGCTTGGGTCTGGGAGGCATCCTGCGTATCGCGGATTTTCAGGAGCCAGCCGGCCACTCCGGGCACAGGCCCCCAAACATAAACAACGGGCCTTTCCCTCTGAAACAAAAGTCACCAGCCCCGGTCCTTGATGGCAGATTGTGGGACTCCGTTGGCACTATCAAACCAGCCCGAGTTGGCACTGGTGCCAGCTTGGGTCTGGGAGCCATCCTGCGTATCGCGGATTTTCAGGAGCCAGCCAGCCACTCCGGGGCACAGGCCCCCAAACATAAACAACGGGCCTTTCCCTCTGAAACAAAACTCACCAGCCCCGGGCCTTGATGGCAGATTGTGGGACTCCGTTGGCACTATCAAACCAGCCCGAGTTGGCACTGGTGCCAGCTTGGGTCTGGGAGGCATCCTGCGTATCGCGGATTTTCAGGAGCCAGCCGGCCACTCCGGGCACAGGCCCCCAAACATAAACAACGGGCCTTTCCCTCTGAAACAAAACTCACCAGCCCCGGTCCTTGGTGGCAGATTGTGGGACTCCGTTGGCACTATCAAACCAGCCCGAGTTGGCACTGGTGCCAGCTTGGGTCTGGGAGGCATCCTGCGTATCGCGGATTTTCAGGAGCCAGCCGGCCACTCCGGGGCACAGGCCCCCAAACATAAACAATGGGCCTTTCCCTCTGATACAAAACTCACCAGCCCCAGTCCTTGGTGGCAGATTGTGGGACTCCGTTGGCCCTATCAACCAAGCCCTAGTTTGCTCTGGTGCCAGCTTGGGTCTGGGAGGCATCCTGCGTATCGCGGATTTTCAGGAGCCAGCCGGCCACTCCGGGGCACAGGCCCCCAAACATAAACAACGGGCCTTTCCCTCTGAAACAAAAGTCACCAGCCCCGGGCCTTGGTGGCAGATTGTGGGACTCCGTTGGCCCTATCAAACCAGCCCGAGTTGGCACTGGTGCCAGCTTGGGTCTGGGAGGCATCCTGCGTATCGCGGATTTTCAGGAGCCAGCCGGCCACTCCCGGGCACAGGCCCCCAAACATAAACAACGGGCCTTTCCCTCTGAAACAAAACTCACCAGCCCCGGGCCTTGGTGGCAGATTGTGGGACTCCGTTGGCACTATCAAACCAGCCCTAGTTTGGCACTGGTGCCAGCTTGGGTCTGGGAGGCATCCTGCGTATCGCGGGATTTTCAGGAGCCAGCCCGGCCACTCCGGGCACAGGCCCCCAAACATAAACAACGGGCCTTTCCCTCTGAAACAAAACTCACCAGCCCCGGGCCTTGATGGCAGATTGTGGGACTCCGTTGGCACTATCAAACCAGCCCGAGTTGGCACTGGTGCCAGCTTGGGTCTGGGAGGCATCCTGCGTATCGCGGATTTTCAGGAGCCAGCCGGCCACTCCGGGCACAGGCCCCCAAACATAAACAACGGGCCTTTCCCTCTGAAACAAAAAGTCACCAGCCCCGGTCCTTGGTGGCAGATTGTGGGACTCCGTTGGCACTATCAAACCAGCCCGAGTTGGCACTGGTGCCAGCTTGGGTCTGGGAGGCATCCTGCGTATCGCGGATTTTCAGGAGCCAGCCGGCCACTCCGGGCCTATGGCCCCCAAACATAAACAACGGGCCTTTCCCTCTGAAACAAAAGTCACCAGCCCCGGTCCTTGGTGGCAGATTGTGGGACTCCGTTGGCACTATCAAACCAGCCCGAGTTGGCACTGGTGCCAGCTTGGGTCTGGGAGGCATCCTGCGTATCGCGGATTTTCAGGAGCCAGCCGGCCACTCCGGGCCCAGGCCCCCAAACATAAACAACGGGCCTTTCCCTCTGAAACAAAAGTCACCAGCCCCGGTCCTTGGTGGCAGATTGTGGGACTCCGTTGGCACTATCAAACCAGCCCGAGTTGGCACTGGTGCCAGCTTGGGTCTGGGAGGCATCCGCGTATCGCGGATTTTCAGGAGCCAGCCGGCCACTCCGGGGCACAGGCCCCCAAACATAAACAACGGGCCTTTCCCTCTGAAACAAAACTCACCAGCCCCGGTCCTTGGTGGCAGATTGTGGGACTCCGTTGGCCCTATCAACCAAGCCCGAGTTTGCTCTGGTGCCAGCTTGGGTCTGGGAGGCATCCTGCGTATCGCGGATTTTCAGGAGCCAGCCGGCCACTCCGGGGCACAGGCCCCCAAACATAAACAACGGGCCTTTCCCTCTGAAACAAAAGTCACCAGCCCCGGTCCTTGATGGCAGATTGTGGGACTCCGTTGGCACTATCAAACCAGCCCAAGTTGGCACTGGTGCCAGCTTGGGTCTGGGAGGCATCCTGCGTATCGCGGATTTTCAGGAGCCAGCCGGCCACTCCGGGGCACAGGCCCCCAAACATAAACAACGGGCCTTTCCCTCTGAAACAAAAGTCACCAGCCCCGGTCCTTGATGGCAGATTGTGGGACTCCGTTGGGCCTATCAACCAAGCCCTAGTTTGCTCTGGTGCCAGCTTGGGTCTGGGAGGCATCCTGCGTGAGGCGGATTTTCAGGAGCCAGCCGGCCACTCCGGGCACAGGCCCCCAAACATAAACAACGGGCCTTTCCCTCTGAAACAAAACTCACCAGCCCCGGGCCTTGATGGCAGATTGTGGGACTCCGTTGGCACTATCAAACCAGCCCGAGTTGGCACTGGTGCCAGCTTGGGTCTGGGAGGCATCCTGCGTATCGCGGATTTTCAGGAGCCAGCCGGCCACTCCGGGCACAGGCCCCCAAACATAAACAACGGGCCTTTCCCTCTGAAACAAAACTCACCAGCCCCGGTCCTTGGTGGCAGATTGTGGGACTCCGTTGGCACTATCAAACCAGCCCGAGTTGGCACTGGTGCCAGCTTGGGTCTGGGAGGCATCCTGCGTATCGCGGATTTTCAGGAGCCAGCCGGCCACTCCGGGGCACAGGCCCCCAAACATAAACAACGGGCCTTTCCCTCTGAAACAAAAGTCACCAGCCCCGGTCCTTGGTGGCAGATTGTGGGACTCCGTTGGCACTATCAAACCAGCCCGAGTTTGCACTGGTGCCAGCTTGGGTCTGGGAGGCATCCTGCGTATCGCGGATTTTCAGGAGCCAGCCGGCCACTCCGGGGCACAGGCCCCCAAACATAAACAACGGGCCTTTCCCTCTGAAACAAAAGTCACCAGCCCCGGGCCTTGGTGGCAGATTGTGGGACTCCGTTAGCACTATCAAACCAGCCCGAGTTTGCTCTGGTGCCAGCTTGGGTCTGGGAGGCATCCTGCGTATCGCGGATTTTCAGGAGCCAGCCGGCCACTCCGGGGCACAGGCCCCCAAACATAAACAACGGGCCTTTCCCTCTGAAACAAAAGTCACCAGCCCCGGGCCTTGGTGGCAGATTGTGGGACTCTGTTGACACTATCAAACCAGCTCGAGTTGGCACTGGTGCCAGCTTGGGTCTGGGAGGCATCCTGCGTATCGCGGATTTTCAGGAGCCAGCCGGCCACTCCGGGCACAGGCCCCCAAACATAAACAACGGGCCTTTCCCTCTGAAACAAAACTCACCAGCCCCGGGCCTTGGTGGCAGATTGTGGGACTCCGTTGGCACTATCAAACCAGCCCGAGTTTGCTCTGGTGCCAGCTTGGGTCTGGGAGGCATCCTGCGTATCGCGGATTTTCAGGAGCCAGCCGGCCACTCCGGGGCACAGGCCCCCAAACATAAACAACGGGCCTTTCCCTCTGAAACAAAACTCACCAGCCCCGGTCCTTGATGGCAGATTGTGGGACTCCGTTGGCACTATCAAACCAGCCCGAGTTGGCACTGGTGCCAGCTTGGGTCTGGGAGGCATCCTGCGTATCGCGGATTTTCAGGAGCCAGCCGGCCACTCCGGGCACAGGCCCCCAAACATAAACAACGGGCCTTTCCCTCTGAAACAAAAGTCACCAGCCCCGGTCCTTGGTGGCAGATTGTGGGACTCCGTTGGCACTATCAAACCAGCCCGAGTTGGCACTGGTGCCAGCTTGGGTCTGGGAGGCATCCTGCGTATCGCGGATTTTCAGGAGCCAGCCGGCCACTCCGGGGCACAGGCCCCCAAACATAAACAACGGGCCTTTCCCTCTGAAACAAAAGTCACCAGCCCCGGTCCTTGGTGGCAGATTGTGGGACTCCGTTGGCACTATCAAACCAGCCCGAGTTGGCACTGGTGCCAGCTTGGGTCTGGGAGGCATCCTGCGTATCGCGGATTTTCAGGAGCCAGCCGGCCACTCCGGGGCACAGGCCCCCAAACATAAACAACGGGCCTTTCCCTCTGAAACAAAACTCACCAGCCCCGGTCCTTGATGGCAGATTGTGGGACTCCGTTGGCACTATCAAACCAGCCCGAGTTGGCACTGGTGCCAGCTTGGGTCTGGGAGGCATCCTGCGTATCGCGGATTTTCAGGAGCCAGCCGGCCACTCCGGGGCACAGGCCCCCAAACATAAACAACGGGCCTTTCCCTCTGAAACAAAAGTCACCAGCCCCGGTCCTTGGTGGCAGATTGTGGGACTCCGTTGGCACTATCAAACCAGCCCGAGTTGGCACTGGTGCCAGCTTGGGTCTGGGAGGCATCCTGCGTATCGCGGATTTTCAGGAGCCAGCCGGCCACTCCGGGCACAGGCCCCCAAACATAAACAACGGGCCTTTCCCTCTGAAACAAAACTCACCAGCCCCGGTCCTTGGTGGCAGATTGTGGGACTCCGTTGGCACTATCAAACCAGCCCGAGTTGGCACTGGTGCCAGCTTGGGTCTGGGAGGCATCCTGCGTATCGCGGATTTTCAGGAGCCAGCCGGCCACTCCGGGGCACAGGCCCCCAAACATAAACAACGGGCCTTTCCCTCTGAAACAAAAGTCACCAGCCCCGGTCCTTGGTGGCAGATTGTGGGACTCCGTTGGCACTATCAAACCAGCCCGAGTTGGCACTGGTGCCAGCTTGGGTCTGGGAGGCATCCTGCGTATCGCGGATTTTCAGGAGCCAGCCGGCCACTCCGGGCACAGGCCCCCAAACATAAACAACGGGCCTTTCCCTCTGAAACAAAACTCACCAGCCCCGGGCCTTGGTGGCAGATTGTGGGACTCCGTTGGCACTATCAAACCAGCCCGAGTTTGCTCTGGTGCCAGCTTGGGTCTGGGAGGCATCCTGCGTATCGCGGATTTTCAGGAGCCAGCCGGCCACTCCGGGCACAGGCCCCCAAACATAAACAACGGGCCTTTCCCTCTGAAACAAAACTCACCAGCCCCGGCCTTGGTGGCAGATTGTGGGACTCCGTTGGCACTATCAAACCAGCCCGAGTTGGCACTGGTGCCAGCTTGGGTCTGGGAGGCATCCTGCGGTATCGCGGATTTTCAGGAGCCAGCCGGCCACTCCGGGGCACAGGCCCCCAAACATAAACAACGGGCCTTTCCCTCTGAAACAAAAGTCACCAGCCCCGGTCCTTGATGGCAGATTGTGGGACTCCGTTGGCACTATCAAACCAGCCCGAGTTGGCACTGGTGCCAGCTTGGGTCTGGGAGGCATCCTGCGTATCGCGGATTTTCAGGAGCCAGCCGGCCACTCCGGGGCACAGGCCCCCAAACATAAACAACGGGCCTTTCCCTCTGAAACAAAAGTCACCAGCCCCGGGCCTTGGTGGCAGATTGTGGGACTCCGTTGGCACTATCAAACCAGCCCGAGTTGGCACTGGTGCCAGCTTGGGTCTGGGAGGCATCCTGCGTATCGCGGATTTTCAGGAGCCAGCCGGCCACTCCGGGCACAGGCCCCCAAACATAAACAACGGGCCTTTCCCTCTGAAACAAAACTCACCAGCCCCGGTCCTTGGTGGCAGATTGTGGGACTCCGTTGGCACTATCAAACCAGCCCGAGTTGGCACTGGTGCCAGCTTGGGTCTGGGAGGCATCCTGCGTATCGCGGATTTTCAGGAGCCAGCCGGCCACTCCGGGGCACAGGCCCCCAAACATAAACAACGGGCCTTTCCCTCTGAAACAAAAGTCACCAGCCCCGGTCCTTGATGGCAGATTGTGGGACTCCGTTGGCACTATCAAACCAGCCCGAGTTGGCACTGGTGCCAGCTTGGGTCTGGGAGGCATCCTGCGTATCGCGGATTTTCAGGAGCCAGCCGGCCACTCCGGGCACAGGCCCCCAAACATAAACAACGGGCCTTTCCCTCTGAAACAAAACTCACCAGCCCCGGTCCTTGATGGCAGATTGTGGGACTCCGTTGGCACTATCAAACCAGCCCGAGTTGGCACTGGTGCCAGCTTGGGTCTGGGAGGCATCCTGCGTATCGCGGATTTTCAGGAGCCAGCCGGCCACTCCGGGCACAGGCCCCCAAACATAAACAACGGGCCTTTCCCTCTGAAACAAAACTCACCAGCCCCGGTCCTTGATGGCAGATTGTGGGACTCCGTTGGCACTATCAAACCAGCCCGAGTTGGCACTGGTGCCAGCTTGGGTCTGGGAGGCATCCTGCGTATCGCGGATTTTCAGGAGCCAGCCGGCCACTCCGGGGCACAGGCCCCCAAACATAAACAACGGGCCTTTCCCTCTGAAACAAAAGTCACCAGCCCCGGTCCTTGATGGCAGATTGTGGGACTCCGTTGGCACTATCAAACCAGCCCGAGTTGGCACTGGTGCCAGCTTGGGTCTGGGAGGCATCCTGCGTATCGCGGATTTTCAGGAGCCAGCCGGCCACTCCGGGGCACAGGCCCCCAAACATAAACAACGGGCCTTTCCCTCTGAAACAAAAGTCACCAGCCCCGGTCCTTGGTGGCAGATTGTGGGACTCCGTTGGCACTATCAAACCAGCCCGAGTTGGCACTGGTGCCAGCTTGGGTCTGGGAGGCATCCTGCGTATCGCGGATTTTCAGGAGCCAGCCGGCCACTCCGGGGCACAGGCCCCCAAACATAAACAACGGGCCTTTCCCTCTGAAACAAAAGTCACCAGCCCCGGTCCTTGGTGGCAGATTGTGGGACTCCGTTGGCACTATCAAACCAGCCCGAGTTGGCACTGGTGCCAGCTTGGGTCTGGGAGGCATCCTGCGTATCGCGGATTTTCAGGAGCCAGCCGGCCACTCCGGGCGCACGGCCCCCAAACATAAACAACGGGCCTTTCCCTCTGAAACAAAAGTCACCAGCCCCGGTCCTTGATGGCAGATTGTGGGACTCCGTTGGCACTATCAAACCAGCCCGAGTTGGCACTGGTGCCAGCTTGGGTCTGGGAGGCATCCTGCGTATCGCGGATTTTCAGGAGCCAGCCGGCCCCTCCGGGGCACAGGCCCCCAAACATAAACAACGGGCCTTTCCCTCTGAAACAAAAGTCACCAGCCCCGGTCCTTGATGGCAGATTGTGGGACTCCGTTGGCACTATCAAACCAGCCCGAGTTGGCACTGGTGCCAGCTTGGGTCTGGGAGGCATCCTGCGTATCGCGGATTTTCAGGAGCCAGCCGGCCACTCCGGGCACAGGCCCCCAAACATAAACAACGGGCCTTTCCCTCTGAAACAAAAGTCACCAGCCCCGGTCCTTGGTGGCAGATTGTGGGACTCCGTTGGCACTATCAAACCAGCCCGAGTTGGCACTGGTGCCAGCTTGGGTCTGGGAGGCATCCTGCGTATCGCGGATTTTCAGGAGCCAGCCGGGCCACTCCGGGCACAGGCCCCCAAACATAAACAACGGGCCTTTCCCTCTGAAACAAAACTCACCAGCCCCGGTCCTTGATGGCAGATTGTGGGACTCCGTTGGCACTATCAAACCAGCCCGAGTTGGCACTGGTGCCAGCTTGGGTCTGGGAGGCATCCTGCGTGATCGCGGATTTTCAGGAGCCAGCCGGCCACCCGGGCACAGGCCCCCAAACATAAACAACGGGCCTTTCCTTCTGAAACAAAACTCACCAGCCCCGGTCCTTGATGGCAGATTGTGGGACTCCGTTGGCACTATCAAACCAGCCCGAGTTGGCACTGGTGCCAGCTTGGGTCTGGGAGGCATCCTGCGTATCGCTGGATTTTCAGGAGCCAGCCGCCACCCGGGCACAGGCCCCCAAACATAAACAACGGGCCTTTCCCTCTGAAACAAAAACTCACCAGCCCCGGTCCTTGATGGCAGATTGTGGGACTCCGTTGGCACTATCAAACCAGCCCGAGTTGGCACTGGTGCCAGCTTGGGTCTGGGAGGCATCCCGCGTATCGCGGATTTTCAGGAGCCAGCCGGCCACTCCGGGCCATGGCCCCAAACATAAACAACGGGCCTTTCCCTCTGAAACAAAACTCACCAGCCCCGGTCCTTGATGGCAGATTGTGGGACTCCGTTGGCACTATCAAACCAGCCCGAAGTTGGCACTGGTGCCAGCTTGGGTCTGGGAGGCATCCTGCGTATCGCTGGATTTTCAGGAGCCAGCCGCCACCGGGCACAGGGCCCCCAAACATAAACAACGGGCCTTTCCCTCTGAAACAAAACTCACCAGCCCCGGTCCTTGATGGCAGATTGTGGGACTCCGTTGGCACTATCAAACCAGCCCGAGTTGGCACTGGTGCCAGCTTGGGTCTGGGAGGCATCCTGCGATCGCGGATTTTCAGGAGCCAGCCGCCACTCCGGCACAGGCCCCCAAACATAAACAACGGGCCTTTCCCTCTGAAACAAAACTCACCAGCCCCCGTCCTTGATGGCAGATTGTGGGACTCCGTTGGCACTATCAAACCAGCCCGAGTTGGCACTGGTGCCAGCTTGGGTCTGGGAGGCATCCCCGTGATCGCGGATTTTCAGGAGCCAGCCGGCCACTCCGGGCACAGGCCCCCAAACATAAACAACGGGCCTTTCCCTCTGAAACAAAACTCACCAGCCCCGGTCCTTGATGGCAGATTGTGGGACTCCGTTGGCACTATCAAACCAGCCCGAAGTTGGCACTGGTGCCAGCTTGGGTCTGGGAGGCATCCTGCGTATCGCTGGATTTTCAGGAGCCAGCCGGCCACTCGGGCACAGGCCCCCAAACATAAACAACGGGCCTTTCCCTCTGAAACAAAACTCACCAGCCCCGTCCTTGATGGCAGATTGTGGGACTCCGTTGGCACTATCAAACCAGCCCGAGTTGGCACTGGTGCCAGCTTGGGTCTGGGAGGCATCCTGCGATCGCGGATTTTCAGGAGCCAGCCGCCACTCCGGGCACAGGCCCCCAAACATAAACAACGGGCCTTTCCCTCTGAAACAAAAACTCACCAGCCCCGGTCCTTGATGGCAGATTGTGGGACTCTGCTGGCACTATCAAACCAGCCCGAGTTGGCACTGGTGCCAGCTTGGGTCTGGGAGGCATCCTGGCGTATCGCTGGATTTTCAGGAGCCAGCCGCCACTCCGGGCACAGGCCCCCAAACATAAACAACGGGCCTTTCCCTCTGAAACAAAACTCACCAGCCCCGGTCCTTGATGGCAGATTGTGGGACTCCGTTGGCACTATCAAACCAGCCCGAGTTGGCACTGGTGCCAGCTTGGGTCTGGGAGGCATCCCGTGATCGCTGGATTTTCAGGAGCCAGCGGGCCACTCGGCACAGGCCCCCAAACATAAACAACGGGCCTTTCCCTCTGAAACAAAACTCACCAGCCCCGGTCCTTGATGGCAGATTGTGGGACTCCGTTGGCACTATCAAACCAGCCCGAGTTGGCACTGGTGCCAGCTTGGGTCTGGGAGGCATCCTGCGTAACGCTGGATTTTCAGGAGCCAGCCGCCACCCGGGCACAGGCCCCCAAACATAAACAACGGGCCTTTCCCTCTGAAACAAAACTCACCAGCCCCGGTCCTTGATGGCAGATTGTGGGACTCCGTTGGCACTATCAAACCAGCCCGAAGTTGGCACTGGTGCCAGCTTGGGTCTGGGAGGCATCCTGCGTATCGCGGGATTTTCAGGAGCCAGCCGGCCACCGGGCACAGGCCCCAAACATAAACAACGGGCCTTTCCCTCTGAAACAAAACTCACCAGCCCCGGTCCTTGATGGCAGATTGTGGACTCGTTGGCACTATCAAACCAGCCCGAGTTGGCACTGGTGCCAGCTTGGGTCTGGGAGGCATCCTGCGTATCGCTGGATTTTCAGGAGCCAGCCGCCACTCCGGGCACAGGCCCCCAAACATAAACAACGGGCCTTTCCCCTCTGAAACAAAACTCACCAGCCCCGGTCCTTGATGGCAGATTGTGGGACTCCGTTGGCACTATCAAACCAGCCCGAGTTGGCACTGGTGCCAGCTTGGGTCTGGGAGGCATCCTGCGATCGCTGGATTTTCAGGAGCCAGCCGCCACTCCCGGGCACAGGCCCCCAAACATAAACAACGGGCCTTTCCCTCTGAAACAAAAGTCACCAGCCCCGGTCCTTGATGGCAGATTGTGGGGACTCGCTGGCACTATCAAACCAGCCCGAGTTGGCACTGGTGCCAGCTTGGGTCTGGGAGGCATCCCGCGATCGCTGGATTTTCAGGAGCCAGCCGGGCACCCGGGCACAGGCCCCAAACATAAACAACGGGCCTTTCCCTCTGAAACAAAACTCACCAGCCCCG
Organism: Camarhynchus parvulus; assembly: GCF_901933205.1. NCBI lineage: Eukaryota > Metazoa > Chordata > Aves > Passeriformes > Thraupidae > Camarhynchus > Camarhynchus parvulus. The sequence goes on from NW_022148080.1 coordinate 11,779, forward strand.
GTCCTTGATGGCAGATTGTGGGACTCCGCTGGCACTATCAAACCAGCCCGAGTTGGCACTGGTGCCAGCTTGGGTCTGGGAGGCATCCTGCGTATCGCTGGATTTTCAGGAGCCAGCCGCCACCGGGCACAGGCCCCCAAACATAAACAACGGGCCTTTCCCTCTGAAACAAAACTCACCAGCCCCGGTCCTTGATGGCAGATTGTGGGACTCCGTTGGCACTATCAAACCAGCCCGAGTTGGCACTGGTGCCAGCTTGGGTCTGGGAGGCATCCGCGTGACGCTGGATTTTCAGGAGCCAGCCGCCACTCCGCGCACAGGCCCCCAAACATAAACAACGGGCCTTTCCCTCTGAAACAAAACTCACCAGCCCCGGTCCTTGATGGCAGATTGTGGGACTCCGTTGGCACTATCAAACCAGCCCGAGTTGGCACTGGTGCCAGCTTGGGTCTGGGAGGCATCCTGCGTGATCGCTGGATTTTCAGGAGCCAGCCGCCACCCGGGCACAGGCCCCCAAACATAAACAACGGGCCTTTCCCTCTGAAACAAAAACTCACCAGCCCCGGTCCTTGATGGCAGATTGTGGGACTCCGTTGGCACTATCAAACCAGCCCGAAGTTGGCACTGGTGCCAGCTTGGGTCTGGGAGGCATCCTGCGTGATCGCTGGATTTTCAGGAGCCAGCCGCCACCCGGGCACAGGCCCCCAAACATAAACAACGGGCCTTTCCCTCTGAAACAAAACTCACCAGCCCCGGTCCTTGATGGCAGATTGTGGGACTCCGTTGGCACTATCAAACCAGCCCGAAGTTGGCACTGGTGCCAGCTTGGGTCTGGGAGGCATCCTGCGATCGCTGGATTTTCAGGAGCCAGCCGGCCACCCGGGCACAGGCCCCCAAACATAAACAACGGGCCTTTCCCTCTGAAACAAAACTCACCAGCCCCGGTCCTTGATGGCAGATTGTGGGACTCCGTTGGCACTATCAAACCAGCCCGAGCTGGCACTGGTGCCAGCTTGGGTCTGGGAGGCATCCTGCGTGATCGCTGGATTTTCAGGAGCCAGCCGGCCACTCCGGCACAGGCCCCCAAACATAAACAACGGGCCTTTCCCTCTGAAACAAAAACTCACCAGCCCCGGTCCTTGATGGCAGATTGTGGGACTCCGTTGGCACTATCAAACCAGCCCGAAGTTGGCACTGGTGCCAGCTTGGGTCTGGGAGGCATCCCGCGTATCGCGGATTTTCAGGAGCCAGCCGCCACCGGGCATAGGCCCCCAAACATAAACAACGGGCCTTTCCCTCTGAAACAAAACTCACCAGCCCCGGTCCTTGATGGCAGATTGTGGGACCCGCTGGCACTATCAAACCAGCCCGAGTTGGCACTGGTGCCAGCTTGGGTCTGGGAGGCATCCTGCGATCGCTGGATTTTCAGGAGCCAGCCGGCCACCCGCGCACAGGCCCCCAAACATAAACAACGGGCCTTTCCCTCTGAAACAAAACTCACCAGCCCCGGTCCTTGATGGCAGATTGTGGGACTCCGTTGGCACTATCAAACCAGCCCGAAGTTGGCACTGGTGCCAGCTTGGGTCTGGGAGGCATCCCGCGATCGCGGATTTTCAGGAGCCAGCCGCCACTCCGGCCACAGGCCCCCAAACATAAACAACGGGCCTTTCCCTCTGAAACAAAAACTCACCAGCCCCGGTCCTTGATGGCAGATTGTGGGACTCCGTTGGCACTATCAAACCAGCCCGAGTTGGCACTGGTGCCAGCTTGGGTCTGGGAGGCATCCCGCGTGATCGGATTTTCAGGAGCCAGCCGCCACCCGGGCACAGGCCCCCAAACATAAACAACGGGCCTTTCCCTCTGAAACAAAAACTCACCAGCCCCCGTCCTTGATGGCAGATTGTGGGACTCTGTTGGCACTATCAAACCAGCCCGAGTTGGCACTGGTGCCAGCTTGGGTCTGGGAGGCATCCCGGCGATCGCTGGATTTTCAGGAGCCAGCCGCCACCCGGCCCAGGCCCCCAAACATAAACAACGGGCCTTTCCCCTCTGAAACAAAACTCACCAGCCCCGGTCCTTGATGGCAGATTGTGGGACTCGCTGGCACTATCAAACCAGCCCGAAGTTGGCACTGGTGCCAGCTTGGGTCTGGGAGGCATCCCTGCGATCGCGGATTTTCAGGAGCCAGCCGCCACCCCGGGCACAGGCCCCCAAACATAAACAACGGGCCTTTCCCTCTGAAACAAAAACTCACCAGCCCCGGTCCTTGATGGCAGATTGTGGGACTCCGTTGGCACTATCAAACCAGCCCGAGTTGGCACTGGTGCCAGCTTGGGTCTGGGAGGCATCCTGCGTGATCGCTGGATTTTCAGGAGCCAGCCGGCCACTCCGGGCACAGGCCCCCAAACATAAACAACGGGCCTTTCCCTCTGAAACAAAAACTCACCAGCCCCGGTCCTTGATGGCAGATTGTGGGACCCGTTGGCACTATCAAACCAGCCCGAGTTGGCACTGGTGCCAGCTTGGGTCTGGGAGGCATCCCGCGCATCGCTGGATTTTCAGGAGCCAGCCGCCACCCGGGCACAGGCCCCCAAACATAAACAACGGGCCTTTCCCTCTGAAACAAAAACTCACCAGCCCCGGTCCTTGATGGCAGATTGTGGGACCCGTTGGCACTATCAAACCAGCCCGAGTTGGCACTGGTGCCAGCTTGGGTCTGGGAGGCATCCTGCGTGATCGCTGGATTTTCAGGAGCCAGCCGGCCACCCGGGCACTATGGCCCCCAAACATAAACAACGGGCCTTTCCCTCTGAAACAAAAACTCACCAGCCCCGGTCCTTGATGGCAGATTGTGGGACTCCGTTGGCACTATCAAACCAGCCCGAGTTGGCACTGGTGCCAGCTTGGGTCTGGGAGGCATCCTGCGATCGCGGATTTTCAGGAGCCAGCCGGCCACTCCGGCACAGGCCCCCAAACATAAACAACGGGCCTTTCCCTCTGAAACAAAAAGTCACCAGCCCCGGTCCTTGATGGCAGATTGTGGGACTCCGCTGGCACTATCAAACCAGCCCGAGTTGGCACTGGTGCCAGCTTGGGTCTGGGAGGCATCCCTGCGATCGCGGATTTTCAGGAGCCAGCCGCCACTCCGGGCACAGGCCCCCAAACATAAACAACGGGCCTTTCCCTCTGAAACAAAACTCACCAGCCCCGGTCCTTGATGGCAGATTGTGGGACTCCGTTGGCACTATCAAACCAGCCCGAGTTGGCACTGGTGCCAGCTTGGGTCTGGGAGGCATCCTGCGTGATCGCGGATTTTCAGGAGCCAGCCGCCACCCGGGCTACAGGCCCCCAAACATAAACAACGGGCCTTTCCCTCTGAAACAAAAACTCACCAGCCCCGGTCCTTGATGGCAGATTGTGGGACTCCGTTGGCACTATCAAACCAGCCCGAGTTGGCACTGGTGCCAGCTTGGGTCTGGGAGGCATCCTCATGTATCGCTGGATTTTCAGGAGCCAGCCGCCACTCCGGGCACAGGCCCCCAAACATAAACAACGGGCCTTTCCCTCTGAAACAAAACTCACCAGCCCCGGTCCTTGATGGCAGATTGTGGGACTCCGTTGGCACTATCAAACCAGCCCGAGTTGGCACTGGTGCCAGCTTGGGTCTGGGAGGCATCCTGCGTATCGCTGGATTTTCAGGAGCCAGCCGCCACCCGCGCACAGGCCCCCAAACATAAACAACGGGCCTTTCCCTCTGAAACAAAAACTCACCAGCCCCGGTCCTTGATGGCAGATTGTGGGACCTCGCTGGCACTATCAAACCAGCCCGAGTTGGCACTGGTGCCAGCTTGGGTCTGGGAGGCATCCTGCGATCGCTGGATTTTCAGGAGCCAGCCGCCACCCGCCGGCACAGGCCCCCAAACATAAACAACGGGCCTTTCCCTCTGAAACAAAAACTCACCAGCCCCGGTCCTTGATGGCAGATTGTGGGACCCGTTGGCACTATCAAACCAGCCCGAGTTGGCACTGGTGCCAGCTTGGGTCTGGGAGGCATCCTGCTATCGCTGGATTTTCAGGAGCCAGCCGCCACCCGGCACAGGCCCCAAAGGCTTCAAACAAGCGCGAACCAAGCGAAGTTGGCGGGCTATGGCCCCCCAAACATAAACAACGGGCCTTTCCCTCTGAAACAAAACTCACCAGCCCCGGTCCTTGATGGCAGATTGTGGGACTCCGTTGGCACTATCAAACCAGCCCGAGTTGGCACTGGTGCCAGCTTGGGTCTGGGAGGCATCCTCGCGATCGCGGATTTTCAGGAGCCAGCCGCCACTCCGGGCCCAGGCCCCCAAACATAAACAACGGGCCTTTCCCTCTGAAACAAAAACTCACCAGCCCCGTCCTTGATGGCAGATTGTGGGACTCCGTTGGCACTATCAAACCAGCCCGAGTTGGCACTGGTGCCAGCTTGGGTCTGGGAGGCATCCTGCGTGATCGCTGGATTTTCAGGAGCCAGCCGCCACTCGGGGCACAGGCCCCCAAACATAAACAACGGGCCTTTCCCTCTGAAACAAAACTCACCAGCCCCGGTCCTTGATGGCAGATTGTGGGACTCCGTTGGCACTATCAAACCAGCCCGAGTTGGCACTGGTGCCAGCTTGGGTCTGGGAGGCATCCTGCGTATCGCGGATTTTCAGGAGCCAGCCGCCACTCCGGGCACAGGCCCCCAAACATAAACAACGGGCCTTTCCCTCTGAAACAAAAACTCACCAGCCCCGGTCCTTGATGGCAGATTGTGGGACTCGTTGGCACTATCAAACCAGCCCGAGTTGGCACTGGTGCCAGCTTGGGTCTGGGAGGCATCCTCATGATCGCTGGATTTTCAGGAGCCAGCCGGCCACTCCGGGCACAGGCCCCCAAACATAAACAACGGGCCTTTCCCTCTGAAACAAAAACTCACCAGCCCCGGTCCTTGATGGCAGATTGTGGGACTCGTTGGCACTATCAAACCAGCCCGAGTTGGCACTGGTGCCAGCTTGGGTCTGGGAGGCATCCTCGCGATCGCTGGATTTTCAGGAGCCAGCCGCCACTCCGGGGCACAGGCCCCCAAACATAAACAACGGGCCTTTCCCTCTGAAACAAAACTCACCAGCCCCGGTCCTTGATGGCAGATTGTGGGACTCCGTTGGCACTATCAAACCAGCCCGAGTTGGCACTGGTGCCAGCTTGGGTCTGGGAGGCATCCTGACGATCGCTGGATTTTCAGGAGCCAGCCGCCATCGCCCTGGCACAGGCCCCCAAACATAAACAACGGGCCTTTCCCTCTGAAACAAAAACTCACCAGCCCCGGTCCTTGATGGCAGATTGTGGGACTCCGTTGGCACTATCAAACCAGCCCGAGTTGGCACTGGTGCCAGCTTGGGTCTGGGAGGCATCCTGCGTATCGCGGATTTTCAGGAGCCAGCCGCCACTCCGCTCGGGCCCAGGCCCCCAAACATAAACAACGGGCCTTTCCCTCTGAAACAAAAACTCACCAGCCCCCGTCCTTGATGGCAGATTGTGGGACACCGCTGGCACTATCAAACCAGCCCGAGTTGGCACTGGTGCCAGCTTGGGTCTGGGAGGCATCCTGCGTGATCGCTGGATTTTCAGGAGCCAGCCGGCCACCTCCGGGCACAGGCCCCCAAACATAAACAACGGGCCTTTCCCTCTGAAACAAAAACTCACCAGCCCCGGTCCTTGATGGCAGATTGTGGGACCTGCTGGCACTATCAAACCAGCCCGAGTTGGCACTGGTGCCAGCTTGGGTCTGGGAGGCATCCTGCGTGATCGCTGGATTTTCAGGAGCCAGCCGCCACTCCGGGCACAGGCCCCCAAACATAAACAACGGGCCTTTCCCTCTGAAACAAAACTCACCAGCCCCGGTCCTTGATGGCAGATTGTGGGACTCTGCTGGCACTATCAAACCAGCCCGAGTTGGCACTGGTGCCAGCTTGGGTCTGGGAGGCATCCCATGCATCGCTGGATTTTCAGGAGCCAGCCGCCACTCCGGGCACAGGGCCCCAAACATAAACAACGGGCCTTTCCCTCTGAAACAAAAACTCACCAGCCCCGTCCTTGATGGCAGATTGTGGGACCTCGCTGGCACTATCAAACCAGCCCGAGTTGGCACTGGTGCCAGCTTGGGTCTGGGAGGCATCCTCATGATCGCTGGATTTTCAGGAGCCAGCCGCCACTCCGGGCACAGGCCCCCAAACATAAACAACGGGCCTTTCCCTCTGAAACAAAAACTCACCAGCCCCGGTCCTTGATGGCAGATTGTGGGACTCCGTTGACACTATCAAACCAGCCCGAGTTGGCACTGGTGCCAGCTTGGGTCTGGGAGGCATCCTGCGATCGCTGGATTTTCAGGAGCCAGCCGCCACTCCGGCCTACAGGCCCCCAAACATAAACAACGGGCCTTTCCCTCTGAAACAAAAACTCACCAGCCCCCGTCCTTGATGGCAGATTGTGGGACTCGTTGGCACTATCAAACCAGCCCGAGTTGGCACTGGTGCCAGCTTGGGTCTGGGAGGCATCCTGCGTATCGCTGATTTTCAGGAGCCAGCCGCCACTCCGGGCACAGGCCCCCAAACATAAACAACGGGCCTTTCCCCTCTGAAACAAAAAGTCACCAGCCCCGGTCCTTGATGGCAGATTGTGGGACTCCGTTGGCACTATCAAACCAGCCCGAGTTGGCACTGGTGCCAGCTTGGGTCTGGGAGGCATCCTGGCGATCGGGGATTTTCAGGAGCCAGCCGCTACCCCGGCACAGGCCCCCAAACATAAACAACGGGCCTTTCCCTCTGAAACAAAAACTCACCAGCCCCGGTCCTTGATGGCAGATTGTGGGACTCTCGTTGGCACTATCAAACCAGCCCGAGTTGGCACTGGTGCCAGCTTGGGTCTGGGAGGCATCCTGCGTATCGCGGATTTTCAGGAGCCAGCCGGCCACTCCGCGGCACAGGCCCCCAAACATAAACAACGGGCCTTTCCCTCTGAAACAAAAACTCACCAGCCCCGGTCCTTGATGGCAGATTGTGGGACTCCGTTGGCACTATCAAACCAGCCCGAGTTGGCACTGGTGCCAGCTTGGGTCTGGGAGGCATCCTGCGTGATCGCTGGATTTTCAGGAGCCAGCCGGCCACTCCGGGCCTAGGCCCCCAAACATAAACAACGGGCCTTTCCCTCTGAAACAAAAAGTCACCAGCCCCGGTCCTTGATGGCAGATTGTGGGACTCTGTTGGCACTATCAAACCAGCCCGAGTTGGCACTGGTGCCAGCTTGGGTCTGGGAGGCATCCTGCGTGATCGCGGGATTTTCAGGAGCCAGCCGCCACTCCGGGCACAGGCCCCCAAACATAAAACAACGGGCCTTTCCCTCTGAAACAAAAACTCACCAGCCCCGGTCCTTGATGGCAGATTGTGGGACTCCGCTGGCACTATCAAACCAGCCCGAGTTGGCACTGGTGCCAGCTTGGGTCTGGGAGGCATCCCTGCGTAACGCGGATTTTCAGGAGCCAGCCGCCACCCCGGCCCATGGCCCCCAAACATAAACAACGGGCCTTTCCCTCTGAAACAAAAACTCACCAGCCCCGTCCTTGATGGCAGATTGTGGGACCGCTGGCACTATCAAACCAGCCCGAGTTGGCACTGGTGCCAGCTTGGGTCTGGGAGGCATCCCATGCATCGCTGATTTTCAGGAGCCAGCCGCCACTCCGGGCCCATGGCCCCCAAACATAAACAACGGGCCTTTTCCCTCTGAAACAAAAACTCACCAGCCCCGGTCCTTGATGGCAGATTGTGGGACTCCGTTGGCACTATCAAACCAGCCCGAGTTGGCACTGGTGCCAGCTTGGGTCTGGGAGGCATCCTGCATACGCTGGATTTTCAGGAGCCAGCCGCCACTCGGGCCTACAGGCCCCCAAACATAAACAACGGGCCTTTCCCTCTGAAACAAAAACTCACCAGCCCCCGTCCTTGATGGCAGATTGTGGGACTCCGTTGGCACTATCAAACCAGCCCGAAGTTGGCACTGGTGCCAGCTTGGGTCTGGGAGGCATCCTGCGTATCGCTGGATTTTCAGGAGCCAGCCGCCACTCCGGGCACAGGCCCCCAAACATAAACAACGGGCCTTTCCTCTGAAACAAAAACTCACCAGCCCCGGTCCTTGATGGCAGATTGTGGGACTCCGCTGGCACTATCAAACCAGCCCGACTTGGCACTGGTGCCAGCTTGGGTCTGGGAGGCATCCTTGCGTATCGCTGGATTTTCAGGAGCCAGCTCGCCACCCGGGCACAGGCCCCCAAACATAAAACAACGGGCCTTTCCCCTCTGAAACAAAAACTCACCAGCCCCGGTCCTTGATGGCAGATTGTGGGACTCCATTGGCACTATCAAACCAGCCCGAGTTGGCACTGGTGCCAGCTTGGGTCTGGGAGGCATCCTGCGCATCGCGGATTTTCAGGAGCCAGCCGCCACTCCGGGCACAGGCCCCCAAACATAAAACAACGGGCCTTTCCCTCTGAAACAAAAAGTCACCAGCCCCGGTCCTTGATGGCAGATTGTGGGACCTCGCTGGCACTATCAAACCAGCCCGAAGTTGGCACTGGTGCCAGCTTGGGTCTGGGAGGCATCCTGCGTGATCGCGGATTTTCAGGAGCCAGCCTGCCACTCCGGGCACAGGCCCCCAAACATAAACAACGGGCCTTTCCCTCTGAAACAAAAACTCACCAGCCCCCGTCCTTGATGGCAGATTGTGGGACTCCTGTTGGCACTATCAAACCAGCCCGAGTTGGCACTGGTGCCAGCTTGGGTCTGGGAGGCATCCTGCATAACGCTGGATTTTCAGGAGCCAGCCGCCACCTCGGGCACAGGCCCCCAAACATAAACAACGGGCCTTTCCCTCTGAAACAAAAACTCACCAGCCCCGGTCCTTGATGGCAGATTGTGGGACCTGCTGGCACTATCAAACCAGCCCGAAGTTGGCACTGGTGCCAGCTTGGGTCTGGGAGGCATCCTCATGATCGCTGGATTTTCAGGAGCCAGCCGCCACTCCGGGCTAAGGCCCCCAAACATAAACAACGGGCCTTTCCTCTGAAACAAAAACTCACCAGCCCCGTCCTTGATGGCAGATTGTGGGACTCCGTTGGCACTATCAAACCAGCCCGAGTTGGCACTGGTGCCAGCTTGGGTCTGGGAGGCATCCTGCTATGATCGCTGGATTTTCAGGAGCCAGCCGCCACTCCGCACAGGCCCCCAAACATAAACAACGGGCCTTTCCCTCTGAAACAAAAACTCACCAGCCCCGTCCTTGATGGCAGATTGTGGGACTCCTGTTGGCACTATCAAACCAGCCCGAGTTGGCACTGGTGCCAGCTTGGGTCTGGGAGGCATCCTCGTGATCGCTGGATTTTCAGGAGCCAGCCGCCACTCCGGGCACAGGCCCCCAAACATAAACAACGGGCCTTTCCCTCTGAAACAAAAACTCACCAGCCCCGGTCCTTGATGGCAGATTGTGGGACTCGCTGGCACTATCAAACCAGCCCGAGTTGGCACTGGTGCCAGCTTGGGTCTGGGAGGCATCCTGCGTATCGCTGGATTTTCAGGAGCCAGCCGCCACCGGCCCATGGCCCCCAAACATAAACAACGGGCCTTTCCCTCTGAAACAAAAACTCACCAGCCCCGGTCCTTGATGGCAGATTGTGGGACCTCGCTGGCACTATCAAACCAGCCCGAGTTGGCACTGGTGCCAGCTTGGGTCTGGGAGGCATCCTGCGTATCGCGGATTTTCAGGAGCCAGCCGCCACCCTCGGCCCATGGCCCCCAAACATAAACAACGGGCCTTTCCCTCTGAAACAAAAACTCACCAGCCCCGGTCCTTGATGGCAGATTGTGGGACTCTGGCTGGCACTATCAAACCAGCCCGAGTTGGCACTGGTGCCAGCTTGGGTCTGGGAGGCATCCTGCGTGATCGCGGATTTTCAGGAGCCAGCCGCCACTCCGGGCCACAGGCCCCCAAACATAAACAACGGGCCTTTCCCCTCTGAAACAAAAACTCACCAGCCCCGTTCCTTGATGGCAGATTGTGGGACTTCGTTGGCACTATCAAACCAGCCCGAGTTGGCACTGGTGCCAGCTTGGGTCTGGGGAGGCATCCTGGCGTATCGCTGGATTTTCAGGAGCCAGCCGGCCACTCCGGGCAAAGGCCCCCAAACATAAACAACGGGCCTTTCCCTCTGAAAAAAAACTCACCAGCCCCGTCCTTGATGGCAGATTGTGGGACCTCGTTGGCACTATCAAACCAGCCCGAGTTGGCACTGGTGCCAGCTTGGGTCTGGGAGGCATCCTGCGTGATCGCTGGATTTTCAGGAGCCAGCCGCCACTCCGGCACATGCCCCCAAACATAAACAACGGGCCTTTCCCTCTGAAAACAAAAACTCACCAGCCCCGGTCCTTGATGGCAGATTGTGGGACTCCGCTGGCACTATCAAACCAGCCCGAAGTTGGCACTGGTGCCAGCTTGGGTCTGGGAGGCATCCTCATGACGCTGGATTTTCAGGAGCCAGCCGCCACCGGGCCTACATGGCCCCCAAACATAAACAACGGGCCTTTCCCTCTGAAACAAAAAGTCACCAGCCCCGGTCCTTGATGGCAGATTGTGGGACCTTCGCTGGCACTATCAAACCAGCCCGAAGTTGGCACTGGTGCCAGCTTGGGTCTGGGAGGCATCCTGTGCAACGCTGATTTTCAGGAGCCAGCGGCCACTCCGGCACAGGCCCCCAAACATAAACAACGGGCCTTTCCCTCTGAAAACAAAACTCACCAGCCCCGGTCCTTGATGGCAGATTGTGGGACCTCGTTGGCACTATCAAACCAGCCCGAGTTGGCACTGGTGCCAGCTTGGGTCTGGGAGGCATCCTGCGATCGCGGATTTTCAGGAGCCAGCCGCCACCGCGCCCATGGCCCCCAAACATAAACAACGGGCCTTTCCCTCTGAAACAAAACTCACCAGCCCCGGTCCTTGATGGCAGATTGTGGGACTCCGTTGGCACTATCAAACCAGCCCGAGTTGGCACTGGTGCCAGCTTGGGTCTGGGAGGCATCCTGCGTATCGCTGATTTTCAGGAGCCAGCCGCCACTCCGGCCCATGGCCCCCAAACATAAACAACGGGCCTTTCCCTCTGAAACAAAAAGTCACCAGCCCCGGTCCTTGATGGCAGATTGTGGGACCCGCTGGCACTATCAAACCAGCCCGCAGTTGGCACTGGTGCCAGCTTGGGTCTGGGAGGCATCCCGCGTATCGCGGATTTTCAGGAGCCAGCCGCCACTCCGGGCACAGGCCCCCAAACATAAACAACGGGCCTTTCCCTCTGAAACAAAAACTCACCAGCCCCCGTCCTTGATGGCAGATTGTGGGACTCCGTTGGCACTATCAAACCAGCCCGAGTTGGCACTGGTGCCAGCTTGGGTCTGGGAGGCATCCTGCGATCGGATTTTCAGGAGCCAGCCTGCCACCGGGCTACAGGCCCCCAAACATAAACAACGGGCCTTTCCCTCTGAAACAAAAACTCACCAGCCCCGGTCCTTGATGGCAGATTGTGGGACTCGCTTGGCACTATCAAACCAGCCCGAGTTGGCACTGGTGCCAGCTTGGGTCTGGGAGGCATCCCGTGCATCGCTGGATTTTCAGGAGCCAGCCGCTACTCCGGGCTACAGGCCCCCAAACATAAACAACGGGCCTTTTCCCTCTGAAACAAAAAGTCACCAGCCCCGGTCCTTGATGGCAGATTGTGGGACCTGCTGGCACTATCAAACCAGCCCGAGCTTGGCACTGGTGCCAGCTTGGGTCTGGGAGGCATCCTGTGTGATCGCTGGATTTTCAGGAGCCAGCCGGCCACTCCGCACAGGGCCCCCAAACATAAACAACGGGCCTTTCCCTCTGAAAAAAAAAGTCACCAGCCCCGGTCCTTGATTGGCAGATTGTGGGACTCCGTTGGCACTATCAAACCAGCCCGTAAGCTTACACTGGTGCCAGCTTGGGTCTGGGAGGCATCCTCATGCGGCCTTGCATTTTCAGGAGCCAGCCGCCACCTCCGGGCTCAGGCCCCCAAACATAAACAACGGGCCTTTCCCTCTGAAACAAAACCCAACCAGCCCCGTCCTTGATGGCAGATTGTGGGACCTCGTTGGCACTATCAAACCAGCCCCGAGTTGGCACTGGTGCCAGCTTGGGTCTGGGGAGGCATCCTTGCGTATCGCTGATTTTCAGGAGCCAGCCGCCACCGGGTACCTAGGCCCCCCAAACATAAACAACGGGCCTTTCCCTCTGAAACAAAACTCACCAGCCCCGGCTCTATTGGCAGATTGTGGGACTCCTCGCTGGCACTATCAAACCAGCCCGAGTTGGCACTGGTGCAAGCATGGTCTGGGAGGCATCCTGCGTATCGCGGGATTTTCAGGAGCCAGCCGGCCACCTCGGCACAGGCCCCCAAACATAAACAACGGGCCTTTCCCTCTGAAACAAAAACTCACCAGCCCCGGCCTTGATGGCAGATTGTGGGACTCCGCTGGCACTTATCAAACCAGGCCCAAGTTGGCACTGGTGCCAGCTTTGGGTCTGGGAGGGAACATTACGTGCATTCGGATTTTCAGGAGCCAGCCGCCACCCGCACAGGCCCCCAAACATAAACAACGGGCCTTTCCCTCTGAAACAAAAACTCACCAGCCCCGGTCGGTCCTTGATGGCAGATTGTGGGACCCGTTGGCACTATCAAACCAGCCCGAGTTGGCACTGGTGCCAGCTTGGGTCTGGGAGGCATCCTGCATAACGCTGGATTTTCAGGAGCCAGCCGCCACTCCGGGCACAGGCCCCCAAACATAAACAACGGGCCTTTCCCTCTGAAACAAAAACTCACCAGCCCCGGTCCTTGATGGCAGATTGTGGGACTCGTTGGCACTATCAAACCAGCCCGAGTTGGCACTGGTGCCAGCTTGGGTCTGGGAGGCATCCTGCGTATCGCTGGATTTTCAGGAGCCAGCCGGCCACCTCCGGGCCACAGGCCCCCAAACATAAACAACGGGCCTTTCCCTCTGAAACAAAACTCACCAGCCCCGGTCCTTGATGGCAGATTGTGGGACTCCGTTGGCACTATCAAACCAGCCCGAGTTGGCACTGGTGCCAGCTTGGGTCTGGGAGGCATCCCTGCGATCGCTGGATTTTCAGGAGCCAGCCGCCGACTCCGGGCACAGGCCCCCAAACATAAACAACGGGCCTTTCCCTCTGAAACAAAAACTCACCAGCCCCGGTCCTTGATGGCAGATTGTGGGACCCGTTGGCACTATCAAACCAGCCCGAGTTGGCACTGGTGCCAGCTTGGGTCTGGGAGGCATCCTGCGTATCGCTGGATTTTCAGGAGCCAGCCGGCCACCGGGCACAGGCCCCCAAACATAAACAACGGGCCTTTCCCTCTGAAACAAAAACTCACCAGCCCCTGTCCTTGATGGCAGATTGTGGGACTCGTTGGCACTATCAAACCAGCCCGAGTTGGCACTGGTGCCAGCTTGGGTCTGGGAGGCATCCTGCGTATCGCTGGATTTTCAGGAGCCAGCCGCCACCGGGGCACAGGCCCCCAAACATAAACAACGGGCCTTTCCCTCTGAAAAAAAACTCACCAGCCCCGGTCCTTGATGGCAGATTGTGGGACTCCGTTGGCACTATCAAACCAGCCCGAGTTGGCACTGGTGCCAGCTTGGGTCTGGGAGGCATCCTGCGTATCGCTGGATTTTCAGGAGCCAGCCGCCACTCCTGGCACATGGCCCCCAAACATAAACAACGGGCCTTTCCCTCTGAAACAAAAACTCACCAGCCCCGGTCCTTGATGGCAGATTGTGGGACTCCGTTGGCACTATCAAACCAGCCCGAGTTGGCACTGGTGCCAGCTTGGGTCTGGGAGGCATCCTGCGTATCGCTGGATTTTCAGGAGCCAGCCGCCACTCCGCGCACAGGCCCCCAAACATAAACAACGGGCCTTTCCCTCTGAAACAAAAACTCACCAGCCCCGGTCCTTGATGGCAGATTGTGGGACTCCGTTGGCACTATCAAACCAGCCCGAGTTGGCACTGGTGCCAGCTTGGGTCTGGGAGGCATCCTTGTGATCGCTGGATTTTCAGGAGCCAGCCGGCACCCGGGCACAGGCCCCCAAACATAAACAACGGGCCTTTCCCTCTGAAACAAAAACTCACCAGCCCCGGTCCTTGATGGCAGATTGTGGGACTCGTTGGCACTATCAAACCAGCCCGAGTTGGCACTGGTGCCAGCTTGGGTCTGGGAGGCATCCTGCGTATCGCGGATTTTCAGGAGCCAGCCGCCACTCCGGGCACAGGCCCCCAAACATAAACAACGGGCCTTTCCCTCTGAAACAAAAACTCACCAGCCCCGGTCCTTGATGGCAGATTGTGGGACTCCGTTGGCACTATCAAACCAGCCCGAGTTGGCACTGGTGCCAGCTTGGGTCTGGGAGGCATCCTGCGCGCATCGGATTTTCAGGAGCCAGCCGCCACTCCGGGCCACAGGCCCCCAAACATAAACAACGGGCCTTTCCCTCTGAAACAAAAACTCACCAGCCCCGGTCCTTGATGGCAGATTGTGGGACTCCGTTGGCACTATCAAACCAGCCCGAGTTGGCACTGGTGCCAGCTTGGGTCTGGGAGGCATCCTGCGTATCGCTGGATTTTCAGGAGCCAGCCGCCACCGCGCACAGGCCCCCAAACATAAACAACGGGCCTTTCCCTCTGAAACAAAAACTCACCAGCCCCGGTCCTTGATGGCAGATTGTGGGACTCCGCTGGCACTATCAAACCAGCCCGAGTTGGCACTGGTGCCAGCTTGGGTCTGGGAGGCATCCTGCGATCGCTGGATTTTCAGGAGCCAGCCGCCACCCGGGCCACAGGCCCCCAAACATAAACAACGGGCCTTTCCCTCTGAAACAAAAACTCACCAGCCCCGGTCCTTGATGGCAGATTGTGGGACCTCGTTGGCACTATCAAACCAGCCCGAAGTTGGCACTGGTGCCAGCTTGGGTCTGGGAGGCATCCTGCGATCGCTGGATTTTCAGGAGCCAGCCGCCACCCGGGCACAGGCCCCCAAACATAAACAACGGGCCTTTCCCTCTGAAACAAAAACTCACCAGCCCCGGTCCTTGATGGCAGATTGTGGGACTCCGTTGGCACTATCAAACCAGCCCGAGTTGGCACTGGTGCCAGCTTGGGTCTGGGAGGCATCCTGTGTGATCGCTGGATTTTCAGGAGCCAGCCGCCACCCGGGCACAGGCCCCCAAACATAAACAACGGGCCTTTCCCTCTGAAACAAAAACTCACCAGCCCCGGTCCTTGATGGCAGATTGTGGGACTCCGTTGGCACTATCAAACCAGCCCGAGTTGGCACTGGTGCCAGCTTGGGTCTGGGAGGCATCCTGCGTATCGCTGGATTTTCAGGAGCCAGCCGGCCACCCGGGCACAGGCCCCCAAACATAAACAACGGGCCTTTCCCTCTGAAACAAAAAGTCACCAGCCCCGGTCCTTGATGGCAGATTGTGGGACCTCGTTGGCACTATCAAACCAGCCCGAGTTGGCACTGGTGCCAGCTTGGGTCTGGGAGGCATCCTTGTGTATCGCTGGATTTTCAGGAGCCAGCCGCCACCGGGCACAGGCCCCCAAACATAAACAACGGGCCTTTCCCTCTGAAACAAAAACTCACCAGCCCCGGTCCTTGATGGCAGATTGTGGGACCCGTTGCTGGCACTATCAAACCAGCCCGAGTTGGCACTGGTGCCAGCTTGGGTCTGGGAGGCATCCTCGCGTATCGCTGGATTTTCAGGAGCCAGCCGGCCACTCCGGGCCACAGGCCCCCAAACATAAACAACGGGCCTTTCCCTCTGAAACAAAAACTCACCAGCCCCGGTCCTTGATGGCAGATTGTGGGACTCCGTTGGCACTATCAAACCAGCCCGAGTTGGCACTGGTGCCAGCTTGGGTCTGGGAGGCATCCTGCGGATCGCTGGATTTTCAGGAGCCAGCCGTCGCCACCCGGGCACAGGCCCCCAAACATAAACAACGGGCCTTTCCCTCTGAAACAAAACTCACCAGCCCCGGTCCTTGATGGCAGATTGTGGGACCTCGTTGGCACTATCAAACCAGCCCGAGTTGGCACTGGTGCCAGCTTGGGTCTGGGAGGCATCCTGGCGATCGCTGGATTTTCAGGAGCCAGCCGCCACTCGCGCGCCACAGGCCCCCAAACATAAACAACGGGCCTTTCCCTCTGAAACAAAACTCACCAGCCCCGGTCCTTGATGGCAGATTGTGGGACCCCGTTGGCACTATCAAACCAGCCCGAGTTGGCACTGGTGCCAGCTTGGGTCTGGGAGGCATCCTGCGATCGCTGGATTTTCAGGAGCCAGCCGCCACCGGGGCACAGGCCCCCAAACATAAACAACGGGCCTTTCCCTCTGAAACAAAACTCACCAGCCCCGGTCCTTGATGGCAGATTGTGGGACTCCGTTGGCACTATCAAACCAGCCCGAGTTGGCACTGGTGCCAGCTTGGGTCTGGGAGGCATCCTGCGATCGCGGATTTTCAGGAGCCAGCCGCCGCCACCGCGCACAGGCCCCCAAACATAAACAACGGGCCTTTCCCTCTGAAACAAAACTCACCAGCCCCGGTCCTTGATGGCAGATTGTGGGACCCGTTGGCACTATCAAACCAGCCCGAGTTGGCACTGGTGCCAGCTTGGGTCTGGGAGGCATCCCGTGATCGCTGGATTTTCAGGAGCCAGCCGGCCACCCCGGCACAGGCCCCCAAACATAAACAACGGGCCTTTCCCTCTGAAACAAAACTCACCAGCCCCGGTCCTTGATGGCAGATTGTGGGACTCGTTGGCACTATCAAACCAGCCCGAGTTGGCACTGGTGCCAGCTTGGGTCTGGGAGGCATCCTGCGTATCGCTGGATTTTCAGGAGCCAGCGCGCCACCCCGCGCACAGGCCCCCAAACATAAACAACGGGCCTTTCCCTCTGAAACAAAAACTCACCAGCCCCGGTCCTTGATGGCAGATTGTGGGACTCGTTGGCACTATCAAACCAGCCCGAGTTGGCACTGGTGCCAGCTTGGGTCTGGGAGGCATCCCTGCGTATCGCTGGATTTTCAGGAGCCAGCCGCCACTCCGGGCACAGGCCCCCAAACATAAACAACGGGCCTTTCCCTCTGAAACAAAAACTCACCAGCCCCGGTCCTTGATGGCAGATTGTGGGACTCCGTTGGCACTATCAAACCAGCCCGAGTTGGCACTGGTGCCAGCTTGGGTCTGGGAGGCATCCCGCGTACGCTGGATTTTCAGGAGCCAGCCGCCACCCGGCACAGGCCCCCAAACATAAACAACGGGCCTTTCCCTCTGAAACAAAACTCACCAGCCCCGGTCCTTGATGGCAGATTGTGGGACTCCGTTGGCACTATCAAACCAGCCCGAGTTGGCACTGGTGCCAGCTTGGGTCTGGGAGGCATCCTGCGTATCGCGGATTTTCAGGAGCCAGCCGGCCACCCGGGCACAGGCCCCCAAACATAAACAACGGGCCTTTCCCTCTGAAACAAAAACTCACCAGCCCCGTCCTTGATGGCAGATTGTGGGACTCCGTTGGCACTATCAAACCAGCCCGAGTTGGCACTGGTGCCAGCTTGGGTCTGGGAGGCATCCCTGCGTATCGCTGGATTTTCAGGAGCCAGCCGCCACCCCGGGCACAGGCCCCCAAACATAAACAACGGGCCTTTCCCTCTGAAACAAAACTCACCAGCCCCGGTCCTTGATGGCAGATTGTGGGACCTCGTTGGCACTATCAAACCAGCCCGAAGTTGGCACTGGTGCCAGCTTGGGTCTGGGAGGCATCCCGCGATCGCTGGATTTTCAGGAGCCAGCCGCCACCCGGCACAGGCCCCCAAACATAAACAACGGGCCTTTCCCTCTGAAACAAAACTCACCAGCCCCGGTCCTTGGTGGCAGATTGTGGGACTCCGTTGGCACTATCAAACCAGCCCGAGTTGGCACTGGTGCCAGCTTGGGTCTGGGAGGCATCCCGCGTGATCGCTGGATTTTCAGGAGCCAGCCGCCACCCCGGGCACAGGCCCCCAAACATAAACAACGGGCCTTTCCCTCTGAAACAAAAACTCACCAGCCCCGGTCCTTGA
Organism: Camarhynchus parvulus; assembly: GCF_901933205.1. NCBI lineage: Eukaryota > Metazoa > Chordata > Aves > Passeriformes > Thraupidae > Camarhynchus > Camarhynchus parvulus. The sequence goes on from NW_022148080.1 coordinate 30,045, forward strand.
TGGCAGATTGTGGGACTCCGTTGGCACTATCAAACCAGCCCGAGTTGGCACTGGTGCCAGCTTGGGTCTGGGAGGCATCCTGCGTATCGCTGGATTTTCAGGAGCCAGCCGCCACCGGGCACAGGCCCCCAAACATAAACAACGGGCCTTTCCCTCTGAAACAAAACTCACCAGCCCCGGTCCTTGATGGCAGATTGTGGGACTCGCGTTGGCACTATCAAACCAGCCCGAGTTGGCACTGGTGCCAGCTTGGGTCTGGGAGGCATCCTCGTGTATCGCGGATTTTCAGGAGCCAGCCGCCACCCGGGCACAGGCCCCCAAACATAAACAACGGGCCTTTCCCTCTGAAACAAAACTCACCAGCCCCGGTCCTTGATGGCAGATTGTGGGACCTCGTTGGCACTATCAAACCAGCCCGAGTTGGCACTGGTGCCAGCTTGGGTCTGGGAGGCATCCTGCGTGATCGCGGATTTTCAGGAGCCAGCCGCCACCCGGGCACAGGCCCCCAAACATAAACAACGGGCCTTTCCCTCTGAAACAAAACTCACCAGCCCCGGTCCTTGATGGCAGATTGTGGGACCCGTTGGCACTATCAAACCAGCCCGAGTTGGCACTGGTGCCAGCTTGGGTCTGGGAGGCATCCTGCGTGATCGCTGGATTTTCAGGAGCCAGCCGCCACCCGGGCACAGGCCCCCAAACATAAACAACGGGCCTTTCCCTCTGAAACAAAAACTCACCAGCCCCGGTCCTTGATGGCAGATTGTGGGACTCGTTGGCACTATCAAACCAGCCCGAGTTGGCACTGGTGCCAGCTTGGGTCTGGGAGGCATCCTGCGTACCGCCGGATTTTCAGGAGCCAGCCGGCCACCCGGGCACAGGCCCCCAAACATAAACAACGGGCCTTTCCCTCTGAAACAAAAACTCACCAGCCCCGGTCCTTGATGGCAGATTGTGGGACTCCGTTGGCACTATCAAACCAGCCCGAGTTGGCACTGGTGCCAGCTTGGGTCTGGGAGGCATCCTGCGTATCGCTGGATTTTCAGGAGCCAGCCGCCACCCGGGCACAGGCCCCCAAACATAAACAACGGGCCTTTCCCTCTGAAACAAAACTCACCAGCCCCGGTCCTTGATGGCAGATTGTGGGACTCGCTGGCACTATCAAACCAGCCCGAGTTGGCACTGGTGCCAGCTTGGGTCTGGGAGGCATCCTGCGTGATCGCTGGATTTTCAGGAGCCAGCCGCCACCGGGGCACAGGCCCCCAAACATAAACAACGGGCCTTTCCCTCTGAAACAAAAACTCACCAGCCCCGGTCCTTGATGGCAGATTGTGGGACTCCGTTGGCACTATCAAACCAGCCCGAGTTGGCACTGGTGCCAGCTTGGGTCTGGGAGGCATCCTGCGATCGCGGATTTTCAGGAGCCAGCCGCCACCCGGGCACATGGCCCCCAAACATAAACAACGGGCCTTTCCCTCTGAAACAAAAAGTCACCAGCCCCCGCCTTGATGGCAGATTGTGGGACTCGCTGGCACTATCAAACCAGCCCGAAGTTGGCACTGGTGCCAGCTTGGGTCTGGGAGGCATCCCGCGATCCCGGATTTTCAGGAGCCAGCCGCCACTCCGGGCACAGGCCCCCAAACATAAACAACGGGCCTTTCCCTCTGAAACAAAACTCACCAGCCCCGGTCCTTGGTGGCAGATTGTGGGACTCCGTTGGCACTATCAAACCAGCCCGAGTTGGCACTGGTGCCAGCTTGGGTCTGGGAGGCATCCGCGTGATCGCGGATTTTCAGGAGCCAGCCGGCCACCCGGGCACAGGCCCCCAAACATAAACAACGGGCCTTTCCCTCTGAAACAAAACTCACCAGCCCCGGTCCTTGGTGGCAGATTGTGGGACTCCGTTGGCACTATCAAACCAGCCCGAAGTTGGCACTGGTGCCAGCTTGGGTCTGGGAGGCATCCTGCGATCGCGGATTTTCAGGAGCCAGCCGGCCACCCGGGCACAGGCCCCCAAACATAAACAACGGGCCTTTCCCTCTGAAACAAAACTCACCAGCCCCGGTCCTTGATGGCAGATTGTGGGACCCGTTGGCACTATCAAACCAGCCCGAGTTGGCACTGGTGCCAGCTTGGGTCTGGGAGGCATCCTGCGATCGCTGGATTTTCAGGAGCCAGCCGCCACCCCGGGCACAGGCCCCCAAACATAAACAACGGGCCTTTCCTTCTGAAACAAAACTCACCAGCCCCGGTCCTTGATGGCAGATTGTGGGACTCCGTTGGCACTATCAAACCAGCCCGAGTTGGCACTGGTGCCAGCTTGGGTCTGGGAGGCATCCTGCGTATCGCTGGATTTTCAGGAGCCAGCCGCCACCCGGGCACAGGCCCCCAAACATAAACAACGGGCCTTTCCCTCTGAAACAAAACTCACCAGCCCCGGTCCTTGATGGCAGATTGTGGGACTCCGTTGGCACTATCAAACCAGCCCGAGTTGGCACTGGTGCCAGCTTGGGTCTGGGAGGCATCCGCGTATCGCGGATTTTCAGGAGCCAGCCGGCCACTCCGGGCACAGGCCCCCAAACATAAACAACGGGCCTTTCCCTCTGAAACAAAACTCACCAGCCCCGGTCCTTGATGGCAGATTGTGGGACTCCGTTGGCACTATCAAACCAGCCCGAGTTGGCACTGGTGCCAGCTTGGGTCTGGGAGGCATCCTGCGTATCGCTGGATTTTCAGGAGCCAGCCGGCCACTCCGGGCACAGGCCCCCAAACATAAACAACGGGCCTTTCCCTCTGAAACAAAACTCACCAGCCCCGGTCCTTGATGGCAGATTGTGGGACTCCGTTGGCACTATCAAACCAGCCCGAGTTGGCACTGGTGCCAGCTTGGGTCTGGGAGGCATCCTGCGTATCGCTGGATTTTCAGGAGCCAGCCGGCCACCCGGGCACAGGCCCCCAAACATAAACAACGGGCCTTTCCCTCTGAAACAAAACTCACCAGCCCCGGTCCTTGGTGGCAGATTGTGGGACTCCGTTGGCACTATCAAACCAGCCCGAGTTGGCACTGGTGCCAGCTTGGGTCTGGGAGGCATCTCCCGGGCCCCAAACATAAACAACGGGCCTTTCCTCTGAAACAAAACTCACCAGCCCCGGTCCTTGGTGGCAGATTGTGGGACTCCCTTCGCCCTATCAAACCACCCGAGTTGGCACTGGTGCCAGCTTGGGTCTGGGAGGCATCCTGGCCATCGCGGATTTTCAGGAGCCAGCCGGCCACCGGGCACAGGCCCCCAAACATAAACAACGGGCCTTTCCCTCTGAAACAAAACTCACCAGCCCCGGTCCTTGGTGGCAGATTGTGGGACTCCGTTGGCACTATCAAACCAGCCCGAGTTGGCACTGGTGCCAGCTTGGGTCTGGGAGGCATCCTGCGTATCGCGGATTTTCAGGAGCCAGCCGGCCACTCTCGGGCACAGGCCCCCAAACATAAACAACGGGCCTTTCCCTCTGAAACAAAAGTCACCAGCCCCGGTCCTTGGTGGCAGATTGTGGGACTCTGTTGGCACTATCAAACCAGCCCGAGTTGGCACTGGTGCCAGCTTGGGTCTGGGAGGCATCCTGCGTATCGCGGATTTTCAGGAGCCAGCCGGGCCACCCCGGGCACAGGCCCCCAAACATAAACAACGGGCCTTTCCCTCTGAAACAAAACTCACCAGCCCCGGTCCTTGATGGCAGATTGTGGGACTCCGTTGGCACTATCAAACCAGCCCGAGTTGGCACTGGTGCCAGCTTGGGTCTGGGAGGCATCCTGCGTATCGCGGATTTTCAGGAGCCAGCCGGCCACTCCGGGCACAGGCCCCCAAACATAAACAACGGGCCTTTCCCTCTGAAACAAAAGTCACCAGCCCCGGTCCTTGATGGCAGATTGTGGGACTCCGTTGGCACTATCAAACCAGCCCGAGTTGGCACTGGTGCCAGCTTGGGTCTGGGAGGCATCCTCGTGATCGCGGATTTTCAGGAGCCAGCCGGCCACCCGGGCACAGGCCCCCAAACATAAACAACGGGCCTTTCCCTCTGAAACAAAACTCACCAGCCCCGGTCCTTGGTGGCAGATTGTGGGACTCCGTTGGCACTATCAAACCAGCCCGAGTTGGCACTGGTGCCAGCTTGGGTCTGGGAGGCATCCTGCGTGATCGCGGATTTTCAGGAGCCAGCCGGCCACTCCGGGGCACAGGCCCCCAAACATAAACAACGGGCCTTTCCCTCTGAAACAAAAGTCACCAGCCCCGGTCCTTGATGGCAGATTGTGGGACTCCGTTGGCACTATCAAACCAGCCCGAGTTGGCACTGGTGCCAGCTTGGGTCTGGGAGGCATCCTGCGTATCGCGGATTTTCAGGAGCCAGCCGGCCACTCCGGGGCACAGGCCCCCAAACATAAACAACGGGCCTTTCCCTCTGAAACAAAAGTCACCAGCCCCGGTCCTTGATGGCAGATTGTGGGACTCCGTTGGCACTATCAAACCAGCCCGAGTTGGCACTGGTGCCAGCTTGGGTCTGGGAGGCATCCCTGCGTATCGCGGATTTTCAGGAGCCAGCCGGCCACTCCGGGGCACAGGCCCCCAAACATAAACAACGGGCCTTTCCCTCTGAAACAAAAGTCACCAGCCCCGGTCCTTGGTGGCAGATTGTGGGACTCCGTTGGCACTATCAAACCAGCCCGAGTTGGCACTGGTGCCAGCTTGGGTCTGGGAGGCATCCTGCGTATCGCGGATTTTCAGGAGCCAGCCGGCCACTCCGGGCACAGGCCCCCAAACATAAACAACGGGCCTTTCCCTCTGAAACAAAAGTCACCAGCCCCGGTCCTTGATGGCAGATTGTGGGACTCCGTTGGCACTATCAAACCAGCCCGAGTTGGCACTGGTGCCAGCTTGGGTCTGGGAGGCATCCTGCGTATCGCGGATTTTCAGGAGCCAGCCGGCCACTCCGGGCACAGGCCCCCAAACATAAACAACGGGCCTTTCCCTCTGAAACAAAACTCACCAGCCCCGGTCCTTGATGGCAGATTGTGGGACTCCGTTGGCACTATCAAACCAGCCCGAGTTGGCACTGGTGCCAGCTTGGGTCTGGGAGGCATCCTGCGTATCGCGGATTTTCAGGAGCCAGCCGGCCACCCGGGGCACAGGCCCCCAAACATAAACAACGGGCCTTTCCCTCTGAAACAAAACTCACCAGCCCCGGTCCTTGATGGCAGATTGTGGGACTCCGTTGGCACTATCAAACCAGCCCGAGTTGGCACTGGTGCCAGCTTGGGTCTGGGAGGCATCCTGCGATCGCGGATTTTCAGGAGCCAGCCGGCCACTCCGGGGCACAGGCCCCCAAACATAAACAACGGGCCTTTCCCTCTGAAACAAAAGTCACCAGCCCCGGTCCTTGATGGCAGATTGTGGGACTCCGTTGGCACTATCAAACCAGCCCGAGTTGGCACTGGTGCCAGCTTGGGTCTGGGAGGCATCCTGCGTATCGCGGATTTTCAGGAGCCAGCCGGCCACTCCGGGCACAGGCCCCCAAACATAAACAACGGGCCTTTCCCTCTGAAACAAAACTCACCAGCCCCGGTCCTTGATGGCAGATTGTGGGACTCCGTTGGCACTATCAAACCAGCCCGAGTTGGCACTGGTGCCAGCTTGGGTCTGGGAGGCATCCTGCGTATCGCGGATTTTCAGGAGCCAGCCGGCCACTCTCGGGGCACAGGCCCCCAAACATAAACAACGGGCCTTTCCCTCTGAAACAAAACTCACCAGCCCCGGTCCTTGGTGGCAGATTGTGGGACTCCGTTGGCACTATCAAACCAGCCCGAGTTGGCACTGGTGCCAGCTTGGGTCTGGGAGGCATCCTGCGTATCGCGGATTTTCAGGAGCCAGCCGGGCCACTCCGGGCACAGGCCCCCAAACATAAACAACGGGCCTTTCCCTCTGAAACAAAAGTCACCAGCCCCGGTCCTTGGTGGCAGATTGTGGGACTCCGTTGGCACTATCAAACCAGCCCGAGTTGGCACTGGTGCCAGCTTGGGTCTGGGAGGCATCCTGCGTATCGCGGATTTTCAGGAGCCAGCCGGGCCACTCCGGGGCACAGGCCCCCAAACATAAACAACGGGCCTTTCCCTCTGAAACAAAACTCACCAGCCCCGGTCCTTGATGGCAGATTGTGGGACTCCGTTGGCACTATCAAACCAGCCCGAGTTGGCACTGGTGCCAGCTTGGGTCTGGGAGGCATCCTCCGTATCGCGGATTTTCAGGAGCCAGCCGGCCACTCCGGGGCACAGGCCCCCAAACATAAACAACGGGCCTTTCCCTCTGAAACAAAACTCACCAGCCCCGGTCCTTGGTGGCAGATTGTGGGACTCCGTTGGCACTATCAAACCAGCCCGAGTTGGCACTGGTGCCAGCTTGGGTCTGGGAGGCATCCTGCGTATCGCGGATTTTCAGGAGCCAGCCGGGCCACTCCGGGGCACAGGCCCCCAAACATAAACAACGGGCCTTTCCCTCTGAAACAAAAGTCACCAGCCCCGGTCCTTGGTGGCAGATTGTGGGACTCCGTTGGCACTATCAAACCAGCCCGAGTTGGCACTGGTGCCAGCTTGGGTCTGGGAGGCATCCTGCGTATCGCGGATTTTCAGGAGCCAGGCCGGCCACTCCGGGGCACAGGCCCCCAAACATAAACAACGGGCCTTTCCCTCTGAAACAAAACTCACCAGCCCCGGTCCTTGATGGCAGATTGTGGGACTCCGTTGGCACTATCAAACCAGCCCGAGTTGGCACTGGTGCCAGCTTGGGTCTGGGAGGCATCCTGCGTATCGCGGATTTTCAGGAGCCAGCCGGCCACTCCGGGCACAGGCCCCCAAACATAAACAACGGGCCTTTCCCTCTGAAACAAAACTCACCAGCCCCGGTCCTTGTGGCAGATTGTGGGACTCCGTTGCCTACAAACCAGCCCGAGTTGGCCTGGTGCCAGCTTGGGTCTGGGCATCTGGTGGGATTTTCAGGAGCCAGGCGGCCACTCCGGGCCTATGGACCAAAAAAAAAAAAAAACCCCCCCCCCCCCAAAAAAAAAAAACCCCAGCCCCGGTCCTTGGTGGCAGATTGTGGGACTCCGTTGGCACTATCAAACCAGCCCGAGTTGGCACTGGTGCCAGCTTGGGTCTGGGAGGCATCCTGCGTATCGCGGATTTTCAGGAGCCAGCCGGCCACTCCGGGCACAGGCCCCCAAACATAAACAACGGGCCTTTCCCTCTGAAACAAAAGTCACCAGCCCCGGTCCTTGATGGCAGATTGTGGGACTCCGTTGGCACTATCAAACCAGCCCGAGTTGGCACTGGTGCCAGCTTGGGTCTGGGAGGCATCCTGCGTATGGCGGATTTTCAGGAGCCAGCCGGCCACTCCGGGCACAGGCCCCCAAACATAAACAACGGGCCTTTCCCTCTGAAACAAAACTCACCAGCCCCGGTCCTTGGTGGCAGATTGTGGGACTCCGTTGGCACTATCAAACCAGCCCGAGTTGGCACTGGTGCCAGCTTGGGTCTGGGAGGCATCCTGCGCGTATCGCGGATTTTCAGGAGCCAGCCGGCCACTCCGGGCACAGGCCCCAAACATAAACAACGGGCCTTTTCCTCTGAAACAAAACTCACCAGCCCCGGGCCTTGGTGGCAGATTGTGGGACTCCGTTGGCACTATCAAACCAGCCCGAGTTGGCACTGGTGCCAGCTTGGGTCTGGGAGGCATCCTGCGTATCGCGGATTTTCAGGAGCCAGCCCGGCCACTCCCGGGCACAGGCCCCCAAACATAAACAACGGGCCTTTCCCTCTGAAACAAAACTCACCAGCCCCGGTCCTTGATGGCAGATTGTGGGACTCCGTTGGCACTATCAAACCAGCCCGAGTTGGCACTGGTGCCAGCTTGGGTCTGGGAGGCATCCTGCGTATCGCGGATTTTCAGGAGCCAGCCGGCCACTCCGGGCACAGGGGCCCCAAACATAAACAACGGGCCTTTCCCTCTGAAACAAAAGTCACCAGCCCCGGTCCTTGGTGGCAGATTGTGGGACTCCGTTGGCACTATCAAACCAGCCCGAGTTGGCACTGGTGCCAGCTTGGGTCTGGGAGGCATCCTGCGTATCGCGGATTTTCAGGAGCCAGCCGGCCACTCCGGGGCACAGGCCCCCAAACATAAACAACGGGCCTTTCCCTCTGAAACAAAACTCACCAGCCCCGGTCCTTGGTGGCAGATTGTGGGACTCCGTTGGCACTATCAAACCAGCCCGAGTTTGCACTGGTGCCAGCTTGGGTCTGGGAGGCATCCTGCGTATCGCGGATTTTCAGGAGCCAGCCCGGCCACTCCGGGGCACAGGCCCCCAAACATAAACAACGGGCCTTTCCCTCTGAAACAAAAAGTCACCAGCCCCGGGCCTTGGTGGCAGATTGTGGGACTCCGTTGGCACTATCAAACCAGCCCGAGTTTGCACTGGTGCCAGCTTGGGTCTGGGAGGCATCCGCTGTGTATCGCGGATTTTCAGGAGCCAGGCCGGCCACTCCGGGGCACAGGCCCCCAAACATAAACAACGGGCCTTTCCCTCTGAAACAAAAGTCACCAGCCCCGGTCCTTGATGGCAGATTGTGGGACTCCGTTGGCACTATCAAACCAGCCCGAGTTGGCACTGGTGCCAGCTTGGGTCTGGGAGGCATCCTGCGTATCGCGGATTTTCAGGAGCCAGCCGGCCACTCCGGGGCACAGGCCCCCAAACATAAACAACGGGCCTTTCCCTCTGAAACAAAACTCACCAGCCCCGGTCCTTGATGGCAGATTGTGGGACTCCGTTGGCACTATCAAACCAGCCCGAGTTTGCACTGGTGCCAGCTTGGGTCTGGGAGGCATCCTGCGTATCGCCGGATTTTCAGGAGCCAGGCCGGCCACTCCGGGCACAGGCCCCAAACATAAACAACGGGCCTTTCCCTCTGAAACAAAAGTCACCAGCCCCGGTCCTTGATGGCAGATTGTGGGACTCCGTTGGCACTATCAAACCAGCCCGAGTTGGCACTGGTGCCAGCTTGGGTCTGGGAGGCATCCTGCGTATCGCGGATTTTCAGGAGCCAGCCGGCCACTCCGGGGCACAGGCCCCCAAACATAAACAACGGGCCTTTCCCTCTGAAACAAAACTCACCAGCCCCGGTCCTTGGTGGCAGATTGTGGGACTCCGTTGGCACTATCAAACCAGCCCGAGTTTGCACTGGTGCCAGCTTGGGTCTGGGAGGCATCCTGCGTATCGCGGATTTTCAGGAGCCAGCCCGGCCACTCCGGGGCACAGGCCCCCAAACATAAACAACGGGCCTTTCCCTCTGAAACAAAAGTCACCAGCCCCGGTCCTTGGTGGCAGATTGTGGGACTCCGTTGGCACTATCAAACCAGCCCGAGTTGGCACTGGTGCCAGCTTGGGTCTGGGAGGCATCCTGCGTATCGGATTTTCAGGAGCCAGCCGGCCACTCCGGGCACAGGCCCCCAAACATAAACAACGGGCCTTTCCCTCTGAAACAAAACTCACCAGCCCCGGTCCTTGATGGCAGATTGTGGGACTCCGTTGGCACTATCAAACCAGCCCGAGTTGGCACTGGTGCCAGCTTGGGTCTGGGAGGCATCCTGCGTATCGCGGATTTTCAGGAGCCAGCCGGCCACTCCGGGGCACAGGCCCCCAAACATAAACAACGGGCCTTTCCCTCTGAAACAAAAGTCACCAGCCCCGGTCCTTGATGGCAGATTGTGGGACTCCGTTGGCACTATCAACCAAGCCCGAGTTTGCTCTGGTGCCAGCTTGGGTCTGGGAGGCATCCTGCGTATCGCGGATTTTCAGGAGCCAGCCGGCCACTCCGGGCCCAGGCCCCCAAACATAAACAACGGGCCTTTCCCTCTGAAACAAAACTCACCAGCCCCGGTCCTTGGTGGCAGATTGTGGGACTCCGTTGGCACTATCAAACCAGCCCGAGTTGGCACTGGTGCCAGCTTGGGTCTGGGAGGCATCCTGCGTATCGCGCGGATTTTCAGGAGCCAGCCCGGCCACTCCGGGGCACAGGCCCCCAAACATAAACAACGGGCCTTTCCCTCTGAAACAAAACTCACCAGCCCCGGTCCTTGGTGGCAGATTGTGGGACTCCGTTGGCACTATCAAACCAGCCCGAGTTGGCACTGGTGCCAGCTTGGGTCTGGGAGGCATCCTGCGTATCGCGGATTTTCAGGAGCCAGCCGGCCACCCGGGGCACAGGCCCCCAAACATAAACAACGGGCCTTTCCCTCTGAAACAAAACTCACCAGCCCCGGTCCTTGGTGGCAGATTGTGGGACTCCGTTGGCACTATCAACCCAGCCCGAGTTGGCACTGGTGCCAGCTTGGGTCTGGGAGGCATCCTGCGTGTATCGCGGATTTTCAGGAGCCAGCCGGCCACTCCGGGGCCAGGCCCCCAAACATAAACAACGGGCCTTTCCCTCTGAAACAAAACTCACCAGCCCCGGGCCTTGGTGGCAGATTGTGGGACTCCGTTGGCACTATCAAACCAGCCCGAGTTTGCTCTGGTGCCAGCTTGGGTCTGGGAGGCATCCTGCGTATCGCGGATTTTCAGGAGCCAGCCGGCCACTCCGGGGCACAGGCCCCCAAACATAAACAACGGGCCTTTCCCTCTGAAACAAAACTCACCAGCCCCGGGCCTTGGTGGCAGATTGTGGGACTCCGTTGGCACTATCAAACCAGCCCGAGTTTGCACTGGTGCCAGCTTGGGTCTGGGAGGCATCCTGCGTATCGCGGATTTTCAGGAGCCAGCCCGGCCACTCCGGGCCACAGGCCCCCAAACATAAACAACGGGCCTTTCCCTCTGAAACAAAAGTCACCAGCCCCGGTCCTTGGTGGCAGATTGTGGGACTCCGTTGGCACTATCAAACCAGCCCGAGTTGGCACTGGTGCCAGCTTGGGTCTGGGAGGCATCCTGCGTATCGCGGATTTTCAGGAGCCAGCCGGCCACTCCGGGGCACAGGCCCCCAAACATAAACAACGGGCCTTTCCCTCTGAAACAAAAGTCACCAGCCCCGGTCCTTGGTGGCAGATTGTGGGACTCCGTTGGCACTATCAAACCAGCCCGAGTTTGCACTGGTGCCAGCTTGGGTCTGGGAGGCATCCTGCGTATCGCCGGATTTTCAGGAGCCAGCCGGCCACTCCGGGGCACAGGCCCCCAAACATAAACAACGGGCCTTTCCCTCTGAAACAAAAGTCACCAGCCCCGGTCCTTGGTGGCAGATTGTGGGACTCCGTTGGCACTATCAAACCAGCCCGAGTTGGCACTGGTGCCAGCTTGGGTCTGGGAGGCATCCTGCGTATCGCGGATTTTCAGGAGCCAGCCGGCCACTCCGGGGCACAGGCCCCCAAACATAAACAACGGGCCTTTCCCTCTGAAACAAAAGTCACCAGCCCCGGTCCTTGGTGGCAGATTGTGGGACTCCGTTGGCACTATCAAACCAGCCCGAGTTGGCACTGGTGCCAGCTTGGGTCTGGGAGGCATCCTGCGTATCGCGGATTTTCAGGAGCCAGCCGGCCACTCCGGGGCACAGGCCCCCAAACATAAACAACGGGCCTTTCCCTCTGAAACAAAACTCACCAGCCCCGGTCCTTGGTGGCAGATTGTGGGACTCCGTTGGCACTATCAAACCAGCCCGAGTTGGCACTGGTGCCAGCTTGGGTCTGGGAGGCATCCTGCGTATCGCGGATTTTCAGGAGCCAGCCGGCCACTCCGGGGCACAGGCCCCCAAACATAAACAACGGGCCTTTCCCTCTGAAACAAAAGTCACCAGCCCCGGTCCTTGGTGGCAGATTGTGGGACTCCGTTGGCACTATCAAACCAGCCCGAGTTTGCACTGGTGCCAGCTTGGGTCTGGGAGGCATCCTGCGTGTGAGCGGATTTTCAGGAGCCAGCCGGCCACTCCGGGGCCCAGGCCCCCAAACATAAACAACGGGCCTTTCCCTCTGAAACAAAAGTCACCAGCCCCGGTCCTTGGTGGCAGATTGTGGGACTCCGTTGGCACTATCAAACCAGCCCGAGTTTGCACTGGTGCCAGCTTGGGTCTGGGAGGCATCCTGCGTATCGCGGATTTTCAGGAGCCAGCCGGCCACTCCGGGGCACAGGCCCCCAAACATAAACAACGGGCCTTTCCCTCTGAAACAAAAGTCACCAGCCCCGGTCCTTGGTGGCAGATTGTGGGACTCCGTTGGCACTATCAAACCAGCCCGAGTTGGCACTGGTGCCAGCTTGGGTCTGGGAGGCATCCTGCGTATCGCGGATTTTCAGGAGCCAGCCGGCCACTCCGGGGCACAGGCCCCCAAACATAAACAACGGGCCTTTCCCTCTGAAACAAAACTCACCAGCCCCGGTCCTTGGTGGCAGATTGTGGGACTCCGTTGGCACTATCAAACCAGCCCGAGTTGGCACTGGTGCCAGCTTGGGTCTGGGAGGCATCCTGCGTATCGCGGATTTTCAGGAGCCAGCCGGCCACTCCGGGGCACAGGCCCCCAAACATAAACAACGGGCCTTTCCCTCTGAAACAAAAGTCACCAGCCCCGGTCCTTGGTGGCAGATTGTGGGACTCCGTTGGCACTATCAAACCAGCCCGAGTTGGCACTGGTGCCAGCTTGGGTCTGGGAGGCATCCTGCGTATCGCGGATTTTCAGGAGCCAGCCGGCCACTCCGGGGCACAGGCCCCCAAACATAAACAACGGGCCTTTCCCTCTGAAACAAAACTCACCAGCCCCGGTCCTTGGTGGCAGATTGTGGGACTCCGTTGGCACTATCAAACCAGCCCGAGTTGGCACTGGTGCCAGCTTGGGTCTGGGAGGCATCCTGCGTATCGCGGATTTTCAGGAGCCAGCCCGGCCACTCCGGGGCACAGGCCCCCAAACATAAACAACGGGCCTTTCCCTCTGAAACAAAAGTCACCAGCCCCGGTCCTTGGTGGCAGATTGTGGGACTCCGTTGGCACTATCAAACCAGCCCGAGTTGGCACTGGTGCCAGCTTGGGTCTGGGAGGCATCCTGCGTATCGCGGATTTTCAGGAGCCAGCCCGGCCACTCCGGGGCACAGGCCCCCAAACATAAACAACGGGCCTTTCCCTCTGAAACAAAAGTCACCAGCCCCGGTCCTTGGTGGCAGATTGTGGGACTCCGTTGGCACTATCAAACCAGCCCGAGTTGGCACTGGTGCCAGCTTGGGTCTGGGAGGCATCCTGCGTATCGCGGATTTTCAGGAGCCAGCCGGCCACTCCGGGGCACAGGCCCCCAAACATAAACAACGGGCCTTTCCCTCTGAAACAAAACTCACCAGCCCCGGTCCTTGATGGCAGATTGTGGGACTCCGTTGGCACTATCAAACCAGCCCGAGTTTGCACTGGTGCCAGCTTGGGTCTGGGAGGCATCCTGCGTATCGTGATTTTTCAGGAGCCAGCCGGGCCACTCCGGGGCACAGGCCCCCAAACATAAACAACGGGCCTTTCCCTCTGAAACAAAAGTCACCAGCCCCGGTCCTTGGTGGCAGATTGTGGGACTCCGTTGGCACTATCAAACCAGCCCGAGTTGGCACTGGTGCCAGCTTGGGTCTGGGAGGCATCCTGCGTATCGCGGATTTTCAGGAGCCAGCCGGCCACTCCGGGGCACAGGCCCCCAAACATAAACAACGGGCCTTTCCCTCTGAATAAAAAGTCACCAGCCCCGGTCCTTGATGGCAGATTGTGGGACTCCGTTGGCACTATCAAACCAGCCCGAGTTGGCACTGGTGCCAGCTTGGGTCTGGGAGGCATCCTGCGTATCGCGGATTTTCAGGAGCCAGCCGGCCACTCCGGGGCACAGGCCCCCAAACATAAACAACGGGCCTTTCCCTCTGAAACAAAAGTCACCAGCCCCGGTCCTTGGTGGCAGATTGTGGGACTCCGTTGGCACTATCAAACCAGCCCGAGTTTGCACTGGTGCCAGCTTGGGTCTGGGAGGCATCCTGCGTATCGCGGATTTTCAGGAGCCAGCCGGCCACTCCGGGCACAGGCCCCCAAACATAAACAACGGGCCTTTCCCTCTGAAACAAAACTCACCAGCCCCGGTCCTTGGTGGCAGATTGTGGGACTCCGTTGGCACTATCAAACCAGCCCGAGTTTGCACTGGTGCCAGCTTGGGTCTGGGAGGCATCCTGCGTATCGCGGATTTTCAGGAGCCAGGCCGGCCACTCCGGGGCACAGGCCCCCAAACATAAACAACGGGCCTTTCCCTCTGAAACAAAACTCACCAGCCCCGGTCCTTGGTGGCAGATTGTGGGACTCCGTTGGCACTATCAAACCAGCCCGAGTTGGCACTGGTGCCAGCTTGGGTCTGGGAGGCATCCTGCGTATCGCGGATTTTCAGGAGCCAGGCCGGCCACTCCGGGGCACGGCCCCCAAACATAAACAACGGGCCTTTCCCTCTGAAACAAAAAGTCACCAGCCCCGGGCCTTGGTGGCAGATTGTGGGACTCCGTTGGCACTATCAAACCAGCCCGAGTTGGCACTGGTGCCAGCTTGGGTCTGGGAGGCATCCTGCGTATCGCGGATTTTCAGGAGCCAGCCGGCCACTCCGGGGCACAGGCCCCCAAACATAAACAACGGGCCTTTCCCTCTGAAACAAAAGTCACCAGCCCCGGTCCTTGATGGCAGATTGTGGGACTCCGTTGGCACTATCAAACCAGCCCGAGTTGGCACTGGTGCCAGCTTGGGTCTGGGAGGCATCCTGCGTATCGCGGATTTTCAGGAGCCAGGCCGGCCACTCCGGGGCACAGGCCCCCAAACATAAACAACGGGCCTTTCCCTCTGAAACAAAACTCACCAGCCCCGGTCCTTGATGGCAGATTGTGGGACTCCGTTGGCACTATCAAACCAGCCCGAGTTTGCACTGGTGCCAGCTTGGGTCTGGGAGGCATCCTGCGTATCGCGGATTTTCAGGAGCCAGCCGGCCACTCCGGGGCACAGGCCCCCAAACATAAACAACGGGCCTTTCCCTCTGAAACAAAACTCACCAGCCCCGGTCCTTGGTGGCAGATTGTGGGACTCCGTTGGCACTATCAAACCAGCCCGAGTTGGCACTGGTGCCAGCTTGGGTCTGGGAGGCATCCTGCGTATCGCGGATTTTCAGGAGCCAGCCGGCCACTCCGGGGCACAGGCCCCCAAACATAAACAACGGGCCTTTCCCTCTGAAACAAAACTCACCAGCCCCGGTCCTTGATGGCAGATTGTGGGACTCCGTTGGCACTATCAAACCAGCCCGAGTTGGCACTGGTGCCAGCTTGGGTCTGGGAGGCATCCTGCGTATCGCGGATTTTCAGGAGCCAGCCGGCCACTCCGGGCACAGGCCCCCAAACATAAACAACGGGCCTTTCCCTCTGAAACAAAACTCACCAGCCCCGGTCCTTGGTGGCAGATTGTGGGACTCCGTTGGCACTATCAAACCACCCCGAGTTGGCACTGGTGCCAGCTTGGGTCTGGGAGGCATCCTGCGTATCGCGGATTTTCAGGAGCCAGCCGGCCACTCCGGGCACAGGCCCCCAAACATAAACAACGGGCCTTTCCCTCTGAAACAAAACTCACCAGCCCCGGTCCTTGGTGGCAGATTGTGGGACTCCGTTGGCACTATCAAACCAGCCCGAGTTTGCACTGGTGCCAGCTTGGGTCTGGGAGGCATCCTGCGTATCGCGGATTTTCAGGAGCCAGCCGGGCCACTCCGGGCACAGGCCCCCAAACATAAACAACGGGCCTTTCCCTCTGAAACAAAAAGTCACCAGCCCCGGTCCTTGGTGGCAGATTGTGGGACTCCGTTGGCACTATCAAACCAGCCCGAGTTGGCACTGGTGCCAGCTTGGGTCTGGGAGGCATCCTGCGTATCGCGGATTTTCAGGAGCCAGCCGGCCACTCCGGGCACAGGCCCCCAAACATAAACAACGGGCCTTTCCCTCTGAAACAAAAGTCACCAGCCCCGGGCCTTGGTGGCAGATTGTGGGACTCCGTTGGCACTATCAACCAAGCCCGAGTTTGCTCTGGTGCCAGCTTGGGTCTGGGAGGCATCCTGCGTATCGCGGATTTTCAGGAGCCAGCCGGCCACTCCGGGCCTATGGCCCCCAAACATAAACAACGGGCCTTTCCCTCTGAAACAAAAGTCACCAGCCCCGGGCCTTGGTGGCAGATTGTGGGACTCCGTTGGCACTATCAAACCAGCCCGAGTTTGCACTGGTGCCAGCTTGGGTCTGGGAGGCATCCTGCGTATCGCGGATTTTCAGGAGCCAGCCGGCCACTCCGGGGCACAGGCCCCCAAACATAAACAACGGGCCTTTCCCTCTGAAACAAAACTCACCAGCCCCGGGCCTTGGTGGCAGATTGTGGGACTCCGTTGGCACTATCAAACCAGCCCGAGTTTGCACTGGTGCCAGCTTGGGTCTGGGAGGCATCCTGCGTATCGCGGATTTTCAGGAGCCAGCCGGCCACTCCGGGGCACAGGCCCCCAAACATAAACAACGGGCCTTTCCCTCTGAAACAAAACTCACCAGCCCCGGTCCTTGGTGGCAGATTGTGGGACTCCGTTGGCACTATCAAACCAGCCCGAGTTGGCACTGGTGCCAGCTTGGGTCTGGGAGGCATCCTGCGTATCGCGGATTTTCAGGAGCCAGCCGGCCACTCCGGGGCACAGGCCCCCAAACATAAACAACGGGCCTTTCCCTCTGAAACAAAACTCACCAGCCCCGGTCCTTGGTGGCAGATTGTGGGACTCCGTTGGCACTATCAAACCAGCCCGAGTTTGCACTGGTGCCAGCTTGGGTCTGGGAGGCATCCTGCGTATCGCGGATTTTCAGGAGCCAGCCGGCCACTCCGGGCACAGGCCCCCAAACATAAACAACGGGCCTTTCCCTCTGAAACAAAAGTCACCAGCCCCGGTCCTTGATGGCAGATTGTGGGACTCCGTTGGCACTATCAAACCAGCCCGAGTTGGCACTGGTGCCAGCTTGGGTCTGGGAGGCATCCTGCGTATCGCGGATTTTCAGGAGCCAGGCCGGCCACTCCGGGGCACAGGCCCCCAAACATAAACAACGGGCCTTTCCCTCTGAAACAAAAGTCACCAGCCCCGGTCCTTGATGGCAGATTGTGGGACTCCGTTGGCACTATCAAACCAGCCCGAGTTGGCACTGGTGCCAGCTTGGGTCTGGGAGGCATCCTGCGTATCGCGGATTTTCAGGAGCCAGCCGGCCACTCCGGGCACAGGCCCCCAAACATAAACAACGGGCCTTTCCCTCTGAAAAAAAACTCACCAGCCCCGGTCCTTGATGGCAGATTGTGGGACTCCGTTGGCCCTATCAAACCAGCCCGAGTTTGCTCTGGTGCCAGCTTGGGTCTGGGAGGCATCCTGCGTATCGCGGATTTTCAGGAGCCAGCCGGCCACTCCGGGGCACAGGCCCCCAAACATAAACAACGGGCCTTTCCCTCTGAAACAAAACTCACCAGCCCCGGTCCTTGGTGGCAGATTGTGGGACTCCGTTGGCACTATCAAACCAGCCCGAGTTGGCACTGGTGCCAGCTTGGGTCTGGGAGGCATCCTGCGTATCGCGGATTTTCAGGAGCCAGGCCGGCCACTCCGGGCACAGGCCCCCAAACATAAACAACGGGCCTTTCCCTCTGAAACAAAACTCACCAGCCCCGGTCCTTGATGGCAGATTGTGGGACTCCGTTGGCACTATCAAACCAGCCCGAGTTGGCACTGGTGCCAGCTTGGGTCTGGGAGGCATCCTGCGTATCGCGGATTTTCAGGAGCCAGCCGGCCACTCCGGGGCACAGGCCCCCAAACATAAACAACGGGCCTTTCCCTCTGAAACAAAAGTCACCAGCCCCGGTCCTTGATGGCAGATTGTGGGACTCCGTTGGGCCTATCAACCAAGCCCTAGTTTGCTCTGGTGCCAGCTTGGGTCTGGGAGGCATCCTGCGTATCGCGGATTTTCAGGAGCCAGCCGGCCACTCCGGGCCTATGGCCCCCAAACATAAACAACGGGCCTTTCCCTCTGAAACAAAACTCACCAGCCCCGGGCCTTGGTGGCAGATTGTGGGACTCCGTTGGCACTATCAACCAAGCCCGAGTTTGCTCTGGTGCCAGCTTGGGTCTGGGAGGCATCCTGCGTATCGCGGATTTTCAGGAGCCAGCCGGCCACTCCGGGGCACAGGCCCCCAAACATAAACAACGGGCCTTTCCCTCTGAAACAAAAGTCACCAGCCCCGGTCCTTGGTGGCAGATTGTGGGACTCCGTTGGCACTATCAAACCAGCCCGAGTTGGCACTGGTGCCAGCTTGGGTCTGGGAGGCATCCTGCGTATCGCGGATTTTCAGGAGCCAGCCGGCCACTCCGGGCACAGGCCCCCAAACATAAACAACGGGCCTTTCCCTCTGAAACAAAACTCACCAGCCCCGGTCCTTGATGGCAGATTGTGGGACTCCGTTGGCACTATCAAACCAGCCCGAGTTTGCACTGGTGCCAGCTTGGGTCTGGGAGGCATCCTGCGTATCGCGGATTTTCAGGAGCCAGCCGGCCACTCCGGGGCACAGGCCCCCAAACATAAACAACGGGCCTTTCCCTCTGAAACAAAAGTCACCAGCCCCGGTCCTTGGTGGCAGATTGTGGGACTCCGTTGGCACTATCAAACCAGCCCGAGTTTGGCACTGGTGCCAGCTTGGGTCTGGGAGGCATCCTGCGTATCGCGGATTTTCAGGAGCCAGCCGGCCACTCCGGGGCACAGGCCCCCAAACATAAACAACGGGCCTTTCCCTCTGAAACAAAAGTCACCAGCCCCGGTCCTTGGTGGCAGATTGTGGGACTCCGTTGGCACTATCAAACCAGCCCGAGTTTGCTCTGGTGCCAGCTTGGGTCTGGGAGGCATCCTGCGTATCGCGGATTTTCAGGAGCCAGCCGGCCACTCCGGGGCACAGGCCCCCAAACATAAACAACGGGCCTTTCCCTCTGAAACAAAACTCACCAGCCCCGGTCCTTGATGGCAGATTGTGGGACTCCGTTGGCACTATCAAACCAGCCCGAGTTTGGCACTGGTGCCAGCTTGGGTCTGGGAGGCATCCTGCGTATCGCGGATTTTCAGGAGCCAGCCGGCCACTCCGGGCACAGGCCCCCAAACATAAACAACGGGCCTTTCCCTCTGAAACAAAACTCACCAGCCCCGGTCCTTGGTGGCAGATTGTGGGACTCCGTTGGCACTATCAAACCAGCCCGAGTTTGCACTGGTGCCAGCTTGGGTCTGGGAGGCATCCTGCGTATCGCGGATTTTCAGGAGCCAGGCCGGCCACTCCCGGGCACAGGCCCCCAAACATAAACAACGGGCCTTTCCCTCTGAAACAAAAGTCACCAGCCCCGGTCCTTGGTGGCAGATTGTGGGACTCCGTTGGCACTATCAAACCAGCCCGAGTTGGCACTGGTGCCAGCTTGGGTCTGGGAGGCATCCTGCGTATCGCGGATTTTCAGGAGCCAGCCGGCCACTCCGGGGCACAGGCCCCCAAACATAAACAACGGGCCTTTCCCTCTGAAACAAAAGTCACCAGCCCCGGTCCTTGATGGCAGATTGTGGGACTCCGTTGGCACTATCAAACCAGCCCGAGTTGGCACTGGTGCCAGCTTGGGTCTGGGAGGCATCCTGCGTATCGCGGATTTTCAGGAGCCAGCCGGCCACTCCGGGGCACAGGCCCCCAAACATAAACAACGGGCCTTTCCCTCTGAAACAAAACTCACCAGCCCCGGTCCTTGGTGGCAGATTGTGGGACTCCGTTGGCACTATCAAACCAGCCCGAGTTTGGCACTGGTGCCAGCTTGGGTCTGGGAGGCATCCTGCGTATGCGCGGATTTTCAGGAGCCAGCCGGCCACTCCGGGGCACAGGCCCCCAAACATAAACAACGGGCCTTTCCCTCTGAAACAAAACTCACCAGCCCCGGTCCTTGGTGGCAGATTGTGGGACTCCGTTGGCACTATCAAACCAGCCCGAGTTGGCACTGGTGCCAGCTTGGGTCTGGGAGGCATCCTGCGTATCGCGGATTTTCAGGAGCCAGCCGGCCACTCCGGGCACAGGCCCCCAAACATAAACAACGGGCCTTTCCCTCTGAAACAAAACTCACCAGCCCCGGTCCTTGATGGCAGATTGTGGGACTCCGTTGGCACTATCAAACCAGCCCGAGTTTGCACTGGTGCCAGCTTGGGTCTGGGAGGCATCCTGCGTATCGCGGATTTTCAGGAGCCAGCCGGCCACTCCGGGCCCAGGCCCCCAAACATAAACAACGGGCCTTTCCCTCTGAAACAAAACTCACCAGCCCCGGGCCTTGGTGGCAGATTGTGGGACTCCGTTGGCACTATCAACCCAGCCCTAGTTTGCTCTGGTGCCAGCTTGGGTCTGGGAGGCATCCTGCGTATCGCGGATTTTCAGGAGCCAGCCGGCCACTCCGGGCACAGGCCCCCAAACATAAACAACGGGCCTTTCCCTCTGAAACAAAACTCACCAGCCCCGGGCCTTGGTGGCAGATTGTGGGACTCCGTTGGCACTATCAACCAAGCCCTAGTTTGCTCTGGTGCCAGCTTGGGTCTGGGAGGCATCCTGCGTGTCGCGGATTTTCAGGAGCCAGCCGGCCACTCCAGGG
>NW_022148081.1:0-50733 GCF_901933205.1 Camarhynchus parvulus
AAAACCTCTCAAAAATCGATCCCAAAACCAGCCCCTAAATCACCTAAACCCTCCCAAAATAAACCCCCAAAATACCTCAAAAAAAACCCCAAAAATACCCCAAAAAGCTGCCAAGGAAGCAGCGCCCCAATCACCTAAACCCCCCTTAAAAACCCCAAAAAAACCCCCCCGGACCCCCCCGGACCCCCCCAAAACCCCCAAATCCCCGCGGGCCCGCGGCCGGAGCTGCATTTGGAGCGGCGCTAATTGCGGCTGCGCCTTGATGAGGCCGCTAATTGGCCGCTAATTGGCCGCGGTTATTTCTGCCCGTGCCCTTGGGGACACTGGGGGGGTCCTGGGGACACTGGGGGGGTCCTGGGGACATTTGGGGGGGGTCTGGGAATATGGGGAGGGTCTGGGAATATTTGGGGGGGGTCCTGGGGACAAGAGAGGGACAAGGGGAGGGGTCCTGGGGACATTTGGGGGGTCCTGGGGACATTTGGGGGGTCATGGGGACACCTGGGGGGGGACTGGGGACATTTCGGGGGGTCCTGGGGACATTGGGTGGGTCTGGGGGCACCTGGGGGCGCTGGGAATATGGGGGGTCCTGGGGACATTTGGGGGTCGTGGGGACATTGGGGGGTGGGGCTGGGAATATGGGGGGGGGTCCTGGGGACAAGAGAGGGACAAGGGGAGGGGTCCTGGGGACATTTGGGGGGGGTCCTGGGGACATTGGGGGGTCTAGGGACAAGGGAGGGGGGTGGGAATATTTGGGGGTCCTGGGGACATTTGGGGGGTCCTGGGGACAAAAGAAGGACACGGGGAGGGGTCTTGGGGACATTGGGTGGGTCTGGGGGCACCTGGGGGCGCTGGGAATATGGGGGGGGGGTCCTGGGGACATTTGGGGGGCTGGGAATATGGGGGGGGGTCCTGGGGACACGGGGGGTGTCCGGGGGTCCCGGGGGGTATCTGAGGATACCCGGAGGTATTTGGGGGTCCCCGGGGGGTACCTGGGGGTCCCGGGGGGTATCTGGGGGTCCCCGGGGGTATCTGGGGGTCCCGGGGGGGTATTTGGGGGTCCCGGGGGGTATCTGGGGGTCCTCGGGGGGTACCTGGGGGTCCCGGGGGTACCTGGGGGTCCCGGGGGTATCTGGGGGGTCCCGGGGGTGTTTGGGGGTCCCGGGGGGTATCTGGGGGTCCCGGGGGGTATTTGGGGGTCCCGGGGGGTATCTGGGGGTCCCCGGGGGTGTTTGGGGGTCCCGGGGGGTATCCGTGGGTCCCGGGCGGTGTCCGGGGGGTCCCGGGCGGTGTCCGGGGGTCCGGGGGGTGTCCGGGGGTCCCGGGGCTGTTCAGACCCCAGTTTCCCCCCCGGTGCCGGTGCCCAGACGAGATCAAGGTGGAGGTCCCGTGCGGGACGGACGAGCCGGCGCGGATCTGCCCCAACGGCACCAAGTGCAAGAAGTACTGGGAGGGGCCCAACTACGGCATCACGCAGTTCGACAACATCCTCTTCGCCGTGCTCACCGTCTTCCAGTGCATCACCATGGAAGGCTGGACCGACCTCCTCTACTATGTGAGCGCGGCCGCCCGGTGGCATCCTGTGCCTCCCGGTGTGCTCCTTTTCCCGCCCGGTGTCATCCGGTGCCCATTCGGTGCCTCCCGGTGCCTCCTCGTGCCCGTCTGGTGCTGTCCGGTGCCCTCCTCTCCCTGCCCGGTGTCATCCGGTGCCCGCCCGGTGCCCGCCTGGTGTCATCCGGTGCTGTCCGGTGTGCTCCTTTCCCTGCCTGATGTCATCTGGTGCCCATTCGGTGCCTCCCGGTGCCTGCCCGGTGCCCTCCTCTCCCTGCCCGGTGCCTCCTCGTGCCCGTCCGGTGCTGTCCGGTGTGCTCCTTTCCCTGCCCGGTGCCCATCCGGTACCACGTGGTGCCCATCCGGTGCTGCCCGGTGTCCCCCCGGTGCCTCCCGGTGCCCTCCTCTCCCTGCCCGGTGTCATCCGGTGCCTGCCCGCTGCTCTCCTTTCCCTGTCCGGTGCCTCCCGGTGTCATCCGGTGCTGCCTGGTGCCCGTCCAGTGCTGCTCGGTGTCCCCCTGGTGCAGTCCGGTGTGCTCCTTTCCCTGCCCGGTGCCCGCCCGGTGTCATCCGGTGCCCATCCGGTGCCTGCCCGGTGTCATCTGGTGCCTATTCGGTGCCTCCTGGTGCCTCCCGCTGCCTCCTGGTGCCCGTCCGGTACAGTCCGGTGCCCTCCTTTCCCTTCCCGGTATCATCCGGTGCCTCCCGGGGTCTGTCCAGTACCATCTGGTGCCCATCCGGTGCTGCTCGGTGTCCCACCGGTGTCATCCGGTGTGCTCCTTTTCCCGCCCGGTGTCATCCGGTGCCCATCCGGTGCCCATTCGGTGCCTCCCGGTGCCTCCTCGTGCCCGTCCGGTGCCCTCCTCTCCCTGCCCGGTGTCATCCGGTGCTGCCCGGTGCCTCCTGGTGCCCGTCCGGTGCCTCCCGGTGCCCTCCTTTCCCTGCCCGGTGCCTCTTGGTGCCTGTCCGGTGCTGTCCGGTGCTCTCCTTTCCCTGCCTGGTGTCATCCGGTGCCCATTCGGTGCCTCCCGGTGCCCTCCCGGTGCCCTCCTCTCCCTGCCCGGTGCCTTCTCGTGCCTGTCCGGTGTGCTCCTTTCCCTGCCCGGTGCCTCCCGGTGCCCATCCGGTACCACGTGGTGCCCGCCTGGTGTCATCCGGTGCCTCCCGCTGCCCTCCTTTCCCTGCCCGGTGCCCGCCCGGCGTCATCCGGTGCCCGCCCGGTGCCCGCCCGGTGCCCGCCCGGTGTGCTCCTTTCCCCGCCCGGTGTCATCCGGTGCCTCCCGGTGCCCGCCCGGTGTGCTCCTTTCCCCGCCCGGTGTCATCCGGTGCCTCCCGGTGCCCGCCCGGTGTGCTCCTTTCCCCGCCCGGTGCTGCCCGGTACCTCCCGGTGCCCATCCGGTGTGCTCCTTTCCCTTCCCGGTGTCATCCGGTGCCTCCCGGTGCCCATCCGGTACCACGTGGTGCCCATCCGGTGCTGCTCGGTGCCCCCCGGTGCCCCCCGGTGCCCCCCGGTGCCTCCTCTCCCTTCCCGGTGCCCCCCGCCCCGCTCCCCCCCCAGCTCAGGGGGAATCCCCTCCCCAGCTTGTGGGATTTCCCCCCCATCATTTCAATTTTCGGGACCCCCAATTTCTTGTCCCCCCCCCCCATTAATTTTTGGGACCCCCCCCAATTTCCCACTCCCCCCCTCCTTGCCCCCCTCGGCTCATGGGACCCCACCCCCAAATTTTGGGATCCCCCCTAATTTTGGGATCCCCCCTAATTTTGGGATCCCCTAATTTGGGACCCCCTCCCCTAATTTTGGGACCCCCCCCACCCCGATTTTTGGGACCCCCCCCCCTAATTTCCCGTGTCCGTCCCCAGAGCAACGACGCCTCAGGGAACACTTGGAACTGGCTCTACTTCATCCCCCTCATCATCATCGGCTCCTTTTTTATGCTCAACCTCGTGCTGGGGGTCCTGTCCGGGTCAGCGCCTCGGGGGGGCGGGCGGGGGTCCCGGGATTTAATTTGGGGAGGGGGTCCCGGGATTTGGGGGGGGGCTCTGGGAGGGGTTTGGGGGGGATTTGAGGAGGATTTGGGGGGGTTTTGAGGGTTATTTGGGAGGTTTTGGGGAAGATTTGGGGGGTCCTGTCCGGGTCAGCGCCTCGGGGGGGCGGTCTCGAAATTTGGGGAGGGGGTCTCGGGATTTGGGGAGGGGGTCTCGGGATTTGGGGGGCTCTGGGGGGGATTTGGGGGGGTTTTGAGGGTTATTTAGGGGGTTTCGAGGTTTTGGTGGGGGGAATTGGGGGGTCCTGAACGGGTCAGCGCCTCGGGTGGGGGGTCTCGAAATTTGGGGAGGGGGTCTCGAGATTTGGGGAGGGGGTTTTAAGGAGGATTTGGGGTGCTCAGGGGGGCTTGGGAGGCTCAGAGGTGTTTTGGGGGATTTTGAGGGGGTTTGGGGGGGCTCAGGGGGATTTGGGGGGGGATTTGGGGGGTTCAGGGGAATTTGGGGGGTTTGGGGGTCTCAGGGGGATTTGAGTGGGGGTCCCGACCTGGGCTGAATTTGGGGAGGGGTCTGCAGGGAGTTTGGCAAAGAGCGGGGGGCGCGTGGAGACCCGCCGGGCTCTGGGGGGATTTGGGGGCTCTCTGGGGAATTTGGGGGTCTCTGGGGAATTTGGGGGTCTCTGGGGAATTTGGGGGGCTCAGGGGGATTTGGGGGGGTTTTGGGGGATTTGGGGGGTCTCAGGGGGATCTGGGGGGGATTTGGGGGCTCAGGAGGGTCGCGGCCTCGGCTGAATTTGGGGAGGGGTCTGCAGGGAGTTTGCCAAAGAGTGGGAGTGGGTGGAGAACCGCTGGGATCTGGGGGTTTGGGGGGGCTCAGGGGGATTTGGGGGTCTCCGGGGGATTTGGGGGATTTGAGGGGGCTCGGGGGTCCCGGCCTGGGCTGAATTTGGGGGGGGTCTGCAGGGAGTTTGCCAAAGAGCGGGAGCGCGTGGAGAACCGCCGGGCTCAGGGGGGATTTGGGGGCTCTCTGGGGAATTTGGGGCTCTCTGGGGGATTTGGGGGTCTCTGGAGGATTTGGGGGGGCTCAGGGGGGTCCCGGCCTGGGCTGAATTTGGGGAGGGGTCTGCAGGGAGTTTGCCAAAGAGCGGGAGCGCGTGGAGAACTGCCGGGCTCAGGGGGATTTGGGGGCTCTCTGGGGAATTTGGGGGGGGTTTTGGGGGATTTGGGGGTCTCAGGGGGATCTGGGGGGATTTGGGGGCTCTCTGGGGGATTTGGGGGTCTCTGGAGGATTTGGGGGGCTCAGGGGGATTTGGGGGTCTCAGGGGGATTTGGGGGGGGCTCAGGAGGGTCGCGGCCTCGGCTGAATTTGGGGAGGGGTCTGCAGGGAGTTTGCCAAAGAGCGGGAGTGGGTGGAGAACCGCCGGGATCTGGGGGGTTTTGGGGGGGCTCAGGGGGATTTGGGGGTCTCAGGGGGATTTGGGGGGATTTGAGGGGGCTCGGGGGGTCGCGGCCTGGGCTGAATTTGGGGAGGGGTCTGCAGGGAGTTTGCCAAAGAGCGGGAGCGCGTGGAGAACCGCCGGGCGTTCCTGAAGCTGCGGCGGCAGCAGCAAATCGAGCGGGAGCTCAACGGATACATGGAGTGGATCTCCAAGGCGGGTGAGGGTCGGGACCACCCCCCCAAAAAAACAAAAAACCAAAAAAAACCCCCAAAGTTTCGAGACCCCTCCCCAACACACCCCCACCCCCATAGCCTCACCCCAAAGCTTTGCGCGCCCCCAAATCCCCCTGAAACCCCTTCCCAAAATGCTCCGAGTTCCCTCAAATCCTTCCCAAATCCCCCCTGAGCCCCCCAAAATCCCCCCCCAAACCCCCTCCAAGCCCCCCAAATCCCCTCAAAATCCCCTCCAGTGCCCCCCAAAATGCCCCCCGAGCCCCCCAAAATCTCCCCTGAGTCCCCCCAAAACCCCTCCAAATCCCCCCAAATCCCCCCAAAATCCCCCCAAATCCCCCCATAGCCCCCCAAATCTCCTCCAAGCCCCCTAGCGCCCCCCCCCAAACCCCCCCCAAATCCCCCCGAGTCCCCCAAATTCCCTCCAAATCCCTCCAAATCCCCCCCAAATCCCCCCCCAAACCCCCCTAGTGCCCCCCAAATCCCCCCCAAATCCCCCCCGAGGCCCCCCAAGCCCCCTGGGCCCCCGGTGCCCCCCAAGGCCACCCCCCAAATCCCTCCAAATCCTCTCAAAATCCCCCCAAGTCCCCCCCAAATCCCCCCGGGCCCCCCCCCCCCAGGTCCCTCCAGGTCCCCCGATCCTCCAAATCCCCCCAAGCCCTCCTGGGCCCCCGGTGCCCCCCCAAACCCCCCCCAAATCCCTCCTGGTGCCCCCCCAAACCGCCCTAGTGCCCCCCAAATCCTTCCAAATCCCCCCCAAATCCCCTCCAAATCCCCCCCAAATCCCCCGGGCCCCCCCAAATCCCCCCGAGCCCCCGAAGCCCCGCTGAGCCCCCCGCGTTCCCTCAGAAGAGGTGATCCTGGCCGAGGGACGAGCCCGAGGCCGAGCCCCGGCGCCCCTTCGATGGTAAGTGCAGCCCCCTCCCCTCCCCTCCCCCACCCCCGGGGTGACCCCCACCCCCGGGACCCCCCCGGGTGACGGCCGCCCCCCTGTGCCCCCCCCCTGCGGGAGCTCTCCGGAGGGCCACCAGCAAGAGGAGCAAGACGGACCTGCTGAGCCCCGAGGAGGGCGAGGAGCAGCTGGGGGACATCGCCAACATGGGTGGGTGACACTGGGGACATCGGGGACATCGGGGACATCGGGGACACTGGGGACATCGGGGACTGGGGACATTGGGGACACTGGGGACATTGGGGACGCCGGGACATTGGGGACATCGGGGACATTGGGGGCATTGGGGACATCGAGGGGACCAGGGGACATCCGGGGACATCGGGGACATTGGGGACATCGGGGACATTGGGGACATCGCCAACATGGGTGGGTGACACTGGGGACATTGGGGACATTGGGGGCATTGGGGACATCGGGGACATTGGGGACATCGGGGCATTGGGGACATCGGGGACATCGGGGACATCGGGGACATCGGGGACATCGGGGACATTGGGGACATCGGGGACATTGGGGACATCGCCAACATGGGTGGGTGACACTGGGGACATTGGGGACATTGGGGGCATTGGGGACATGGGGACATCGCCAACATGGGTGGGTGACATTGGGGACATTGGGGACATTGGGGGCATTGGGGACATCGGGGGCATTGGGGACATCGCCAACATGGGTGGGTGACATTGGGGACATTGGGGGCATTGGGGACATTGGGGGCATCGGGGGCAGTGGGGACATCGCCAACATGGGTGGGTGACATTGGGGACATTGGGGACATCGGGGACATCGGGGGCATTGGGGACATTGGGGACATTGGGGACATTGGGGACATTGGGGACATTGGGGACATCGGGGACATCGCCAACATGGGTGGGTGACACTGGGGACATCGGGGACATTGGGGACACTGGGGACATTGGGGACATCGGGGACATTGGGGACATCGGGGACATTGGGGACTTGGGGACATCGGGGACATCGGGGACATCGGGGACATCGCCAACATGGGTGGGTGACACTGGGGACATCGGGGACATCGGGGACATTGGGGACATTGGGGACATCGGGGACATTGGGGACATCGGGGACATCGGGGACATCGGGGGCATTGGGGACATTGGGGGCATTGGGGACATCGGGGACAGTGGGGACATTGGGGACACTGGGGACATTGGGGACATCGGGGACATCGGGGATATTGGGGACATCGCCAACATGGGTGGGTGACACTGGGGACATCGGGGACATTGGGGACACTGGGGACATTGGGGACATCGGGGACATTGGGGACATCGGGGACATTGGGGGCATTGGGGACATCGGGGGACATCGGGGACATCGGGGACATCGGGGACATCGCCAACATGGGTGGGTGACACTGGGGACATCGGGGACATCCGGGGACAGTGGGGACATTGGGGACATCGGGGACATAGGGGACATCGGGGACATCCGGGGACATCGGGGGCATTGGGGACATTGGGGGCATTGGGGACATCGGGGACATTGGGGGCATTGGGGACACTGGGGACATCGGGGACATTGGGGACAGTGGGGACATCGCCAACATGGGTGGGTGACATTGGGGACATTGGGGACATTGGGGGCATCGGGGACATCGGGGACATCGGGGACATCGCCAACATGGGTGGGTGACACTGAGGGGACATTGGGGACACCATGGGGGGGGACATCGCCAACAAACATGGGTGGGTGACAACGGGGACATTGGGGATGCCATGGGGAGATCGCCAACATGGGTGGGGGACAACAGGGGGACATTGGGGACACTGTGGGGACAGCATGGGGGGGACATCGCCAACATGGGTGGGTGACATTGGGGACACCCCAGGGTGACCCAGGGATGGTTTGTGGGCTGCTGGGTGACACGGGGACACCCCAGGGTGACACGGGGATGGTTTGGGGAATGGATGGGTGACATTGGGGACACCCCAGGGTGACACGGGGGTGGTTTGTGGGGTGCTGGGTGACACAGGGACACCCCAAGGTGACACGGGGATGGTTTGGGGAATGGATGGGTGACCCGTGGACGCCCCAGGGTGACAGCCCCGCCCTCGGCGTGCCCGCAGGCTCCCCCTTCGCCCGTGCCAGCCTCAAAAGTGCCAAGCTGGAGAACGCCTCGTTCCTGCAGCGGCGGGAGCGGCGCGTGCGCTTCCACATCCGGCGCATGGTGAAAACTCAGGCCTTCTACTGGACCGTGCTCAGTCTGGTAGCGCTCAACACCCTGTGTGTTGCTATCGTTCACTACGACCAGCCAGATTGGCTTTCCGACTTCCTCTGTGAGTCACGGGACCCCCGGGACCCCCAAAATCCGCCCCAAATTCCCCTGAGACCCCCAAATCCCCCTGAGACCCCCAAATCCCCCTGAGACCCCCAACACCCTGTGTGTTGCTATCGTTCACTACGACCAGCCAGATTGGCTTTCCGACTTCCTCTGTGAGTGACGGGACCCCCAAAATCCTCCCCAAATCCCCCTGAGACCCCCAAATCCCCCTGAGACCCCCAAATCCTCCCCAAATCCCCCTGAGACCCCCAAATCCTCCCCAAATCCCCCCCAATGCCCCCCAACACCCTGTGTGTTGCTATCGCTCACTACGAGCAGCCAGATTGGCTTTCCGACTTCCTCTGTGAGAGATGAGACCCCCGGGACCCCCAAAATCCTCCCCAAATTCCCCTGAGACCCCCAAATTCCCCTGAGACCCCCAAATCCTCCCCAAATTCCCCCGAGACCCCCCCCATATTCCCCACGACCCCCTGAGCTCCTCAGAGACCCCCAAATCCCCCCACTGGAGAAATCAAATTCCCCCCGAGACCCCCCAAATCCACCCTGAGACCCCTCAAATCACCCCAGGACCCCCCAAATCCTCCCCAAATCCCCCTGAGATCCCCCAATTCCCCCTGAGACCCCCAAAATCCTCCCCAAATCCACCCTGAGACCCCTACAGCCCCCCCAGAGCCCCCTGAACCCCTCCAGCTCCTGCGACCCCCCTCATTTTTGGGACCCCCGTTCTGGGGTTCCCCAGCCCAGGAGCCCCCCCGGGGGTCCCAGAGGGCCCCCCCTGAGCTGTGCCCCCCCCTTTGTCCCCCCCCCACCCCAGACTATGCAGAATTCATTTTCTTGGGACTCTTTATGTCCGAAATGTTTATAAAAATGTACGGGCTGGGGACGCGGCCTTACTTCCACTCGTCCTTCAACTGCTTCGACTGCGCCGTGAGTGCCGCAGGGCTTTGGGATCCCCGGGATCTGGGGTTTGGGGGGTTTGGGGTCTGGGGTTTGGGGGGTTTGGGGTCTGGGGTTTGGGGGGTTTTGGGGATTGGGATTTGGGGTTTGGGGTTTGGGGGGATTGGGGTTTGGGGTATAAAAATGTATGGGCTGGGGACGCGGCCTTGCTTCCACTGATCCTTCAACTGCGCCGTGAGTGCCGCAGGGGTTTGGGATCCCTGGGATTTGGGGTTTGGGGGGTTTGGGGTCTGGGGTTTGGGGATTTGGGGTTTGGGGTTTGGGGGATTTGGGGTTTGGGATTTGGGGGATTTGGGGTTTAGGGGGTTTGGGATTTGGGGTTTTGGGATTTGGGGGATTTGGGGTTTAGGGGGTTTGGGATTTGGGGGATTTGGGGTTTGGGGGTTTGGAATTTGGGGTCTGGGGTTTGGGGGTTTGGGGGATTTGGGTTTGGGTTGGGGGATTGGGGTTTGGGGGTTTGGGGTTGGGGTGGGGGTTTGGGGTCTGGGGTTGGGGGTGGGGATTGGGGTGGGGTGGGGTTGGGGGTTGGGGTTGGGATTTGGGATTGGGAGGGGTTGTGGGGTTGGGGGTTGGGGGATGGTTTGGGTTGGGAGGGGTTGGGGGTGGGGTTGGGGATGGGATGGGGGATGGGTTTGGTGGGGATTGGTTGGATTGGGGGATTTGGGGTTGGGGGTTGGGGTTTGGGATGGGATGGGGATTGGGATGGGGGTTTGGGGATTGGGGTTTGGGGATTTGGGGTCTGCGGTTGGGGGATTTGGGGTTTGGGATTTGGGTGGGGATTGGGGTTTGGGATATAAAATAGGTGGGGGATCCTTCAACTGCGCGTGAGGGGTTAGGAGGATTGGGGTTTGGGATTTGGGGGATTTGGGGGATTTGGGGTTTGGGATGGGGTTTGGGGTTGGGGGGGGTATATATAATCTTCAAGAGTGGGGGTGGGGTTTGGGTGGGGTTGGGGTTGGGGGGGTTTGGGGGATTGGGATTTGGTGGGGTTTGGGTTGGGATGGGGTGGGATTTGGGGGATTTGGGGTTGGGGGTTTGGGATGGGGATTGGGGTTTGGGGTGGGATTGGGGTGGGGGTTTGGGGTTGGGGGTTTGGGGGATTTGGGGTTTTGGGGGATTTGGGGTTTGGGGTTTGGGGGTTTGGGGGGGGTTTTGGGGTTTGGGGGATTTGGGGTTTGGGGGATTTGGGGTTTGGGGGTTTGGGGTGGGGATTTGGGATTTGGGGATTGGGGTTTGGGATTTGGGGTCTGGGTGGGGGTTTGGGGTTGGGGTTTGGGGTTTGGGGGATTTGGGGTTTGGGGGTTTGGGGTTTGGGGGATTTGGGATTTGGGGGATTTGGGATTTGGGGTCTGGGGGTTTGGGGGGATTTGGGGTTTGGGATTTGGGGGATTTGGGGTTTGGGGGGTTTGGGGTTTGGGGGATTTGGGATTTGGGGGATTTGGGATTTGGGGTCTGGGGTTTGGGGGATTTGGGGTTTGGGGGATTTGGGGTCTGCGGTTTGGGGGATTTGGGGTTTGGGATTTGGGGGGTTTGGGGATTTGGGGTTTGGGATATAAAATGCGGGGGGGGGGCCGCGGCTTTCACTGATCCTTCAACTGGCCCGTGAGGACTTGGGGGCTTTGGGATCCATGGGATCTGGGATTTGGGGGATTTGGGATTTGGGGGATTTGGGGGATTTGGGGTTTGGGGGATTTGGGGTTTGGGATTTGGGGGTTTGGGGTTTGGGATATAAAAATGTACGGGCTGGGGACGCGGCCTTGCTTCCACTCGTCCTTCAACTGCGCCGTGAGTGCCGCAGGGCTTTGGGATCCGTGGGATCCATGGGATGGGATCTGGGATCTGCTACGGGATCTGGGACAGGATGGGATGGGATTTGGGATCCAGGATGGGATCTGGGATCTGCTATGGGATGGTATTTGGGATCTGGGATGAGATTTGGGATCCGGGATGGGATCTGGGATGGGATCTGGGATGGGATTTGGGATCCCGGAGGTGATGGGATGAGATTCGAGATCCATGGGATGTGATCTGGGATCTGGGATGAGATTTGGGATCCGGGATGGGATCTGGGATGGGATCTGGGATGGGATTTGGGATCCCGGAGGTGATGGGATGAGATTCGAGATCCATGGGATGTGATCTGGGATCTGGGATGAGATTTGGGATCCGGGATGGGGTCCGGGAGGCAATGGGATGAGATTTGGGATTTGGGATCCATGGGATGTGATCTGGGATGGGATTTGGTATCTGGGATGGGATTTGGGATCCGGGATGGGTTTTGGGACCCAGGATGGGATCTGGGATGGGATCTGGGATCTGGGATGGGATTTGGGATCTGGGATGGGTTTTGGGATGGGATTTGGGATCCGGGATGGGATCCGGGATGGGATTTGGGACCCAGGATGGGATCTGGGATGGGATCTGGGATCTGGGATGGGATTTGGGATCCGGGATGACATTTGTGATCTGGGATGGGATTTGGGATCTGGGATGGGTTTTGGGATGAGATTTGGGATCCGGGATGACATTTGTGATCTGGGATGGGATTTGGGATCCGGGGGGATGGGATCCGGGATGGGATCCGGGAGGGGTTTTGGGATCCGGGATGGGATCCGGGCTCCAGGCGGCTCCAGGATCCCCCGTCCCACCATCCCCGCCCCCAGGTTATCATCGGCAGCATCTTCGAGGTGATCTGGGCCGTTGTGAAGCCGGGAACTTCCTTTGGGATCAGCGTGCTGCGAGCTCTCAGGTTACTGCGCATCTTCAAAGTCACCAAGTGAGCCCCGCCGGCCCCCGTGTCCCTGTGTGTCCCTGTGTGTCCCTGTGTGTCCCCCGTGTCCCTGTGTGTCCCTGTGTGTCCCTGTGTGTCCCCCACATCCCTCATGTCCCCCCATGTCCCCCCTGTGTGTCCCCCTGACGTCCTCTCGTGTCCCCCTGTGTGTCCCCCACATCTCTGATGTCCCCTCGTGTCCCCTGTGTGTCCCCCTGTGTCTCCTCATGTCCCCCATGTCCCCTGTGTGTCCCCTCATGTCCCCTGCATGTCCTCCCACGTCCCTCATGTCCCCCTGTGTCCCCTGTGTGTCCCCCACGTCCCTGATGTCCCCCTGTGTCCCCCTGATGTCCCCCGTGTCCCCTGTGTGTCCCTGATGTCCCCCGTGTCCCCTCGTGTCCCCTGTGTGTCCCCTGTGTGTCCCCATGTCCCCCACATCCCTCATGTCCCCAGTGTCCCTGTTGTCCCCTCGATGTCCTCGTTGTCCCCCCAGTGTCCCCACAGCCCTTGGCTGTCCCCTCACATCCCCTGTGTCCCCCCAGTGTCCCCCCACGTCCCTCGCGTCCCCCCGATGTCCCCGGTGTCCCCCCGGTGTCCCCACAGCCCCCGGCTGTCCCCGCAGGTACTGGGCTTCCCTGCGGAACCTGGTGGTGTCCCTGCTCAACTCCATGAAATCCATCATCAGCCTCCTCTTCCTCCTCTTCCTCTTCATCGTCGTCTTCGCCCTTTTGGGGATGCAGCTCTTCGGGGGACAGTGAGTGACCCCCAAACCAGAGCATAGGGACCCCCGCCATGTCCCCCCACATTTGGGGGGGGGGGTCTCTATGCCCTCCCTTGTGCCCCCCTGCTTTTTTGGGGGGGGGGGCACCTGCTGCAGGTGGGGCTCCCACCGCTGCCCCCCCCCCTCCCCAAACTCCCCCCAACCCCCCCCCGCCCACCCCCACCAGGTTCAATTTTGACGACGGGACCCCTCCCACCAATTTCGACACTTTCCCAGCAGCAATAATGACGGTGTTCCAGGTACGCCCCTTCCCAGGTGGGTGGGTGGGGGTCTCTCCAGCTTGGGGAGGGGTCCCCGCTGCCCCCCCCAGGGCTGCTCTGTTCCTCCCTTTCCCCCCTTTCCCCCCCAGATCCTGACGGGAGAAGATTGGAACGCGGTGATGTACGACGGCATCAAATCTCAGGGCGGCGTCAAGGGCGGCATGGTCTTCTCCGTCTACTTCATCGTCCTCACCCTCTTTGGCAATTGTATCCTGGGGGGTCCCGGGGGTCCTGGGGGGGGGCTCGGGGAGGTCCTGGCCCCCGTTTTGCCTTGACTCGAGCCCCAGACACGCTCCTGAACGTCTTCTTGGCCATCGCCGTGGACAACTTGGCCAATGCGCAGGAGCTCACCAAGGTTGGGGGGCTGAGGGGGTTTTGGGGGGTTCTGGGGGGGGTTTTGGGGGTCTGGGGAGGTTTCAGGGGGTCTGGGGGGCTCAGAGCCAGGCTGGACGTGGCGCTGGGGCTGTGCAGGACGAGCAGGAGGAGGAGGAAGCCGCCAACCAGAAGCTGGCGCTGCAGAAGGCCAAGGAGGTGGCTGAGGTCAGCCCGCTGTCCGCAGCCAACATGTCGGTGACCATGTGAGTGTCCCCAGCCCGCCGGGATCGCCCCGGCTGTGTCCTGGCGTCCAAAAATCCCCAAAGCCATCCCAGAGCCAGGCTGGACCCACCTGGGCTCTGTCCTCGGGTCCATCCTGAATCCTTCCTCAGCGGCATGCCCGGATCCACCCCGGCTCCATGCCGGCTCCATGCCGGCTTCTTCCTCAGCTGCATCTCAGCTCCATCTCCAGCTCCATCCTGGCTCCTTCCCTGGCTCCATCCTGGCTCCATCCTGGCTTCTCCATCCTGAGCTCCATCCTGGCTCCATCCTGAGCTCCATCCTGGCTCCATCCTGAGCTCCATCCCGGGTCCTTCCCTGGCTCCATCCTGAGCTCCATCCTGGCTCCATCCTGAGCTCCATCCTGAGCTCCATCCTGGCTCCTTCCCCGGCTCCATCCTGAGCTCCATCCCGGGTCCTTCCCTGGCTCCATCCTGAGCTCCATCCTGGCTCCATCCTGAGCTCCATCCTGGCTCCATCCTGGCCCCTTCCCCGGCTCCATCCTGAGCTCCATCCTGGCTCCATCCTGAGCTCCATGCGTGGATCAATCTTGGCTCCATCCCAGATCCATCTGCCGATCCATCTCAGCTCCATGCGCGGATTGATCTCTGCTCCATCCCATCCCCAGCCTCGCCTCCATCCCGGTTCTGCCCCAGCTCCATCCCGGATCTACCCCAGCCCCATCCCGGTTCTACCCCAGCTCCATCCCGGATCTACCCCAGCCCCATCCTGGTTCTACCCCAGCTCCATCCCAGATCTACCCCAGCTCCATCCTGGTTCTACCCCAGCTCCATCCCGGTTCTACCCCAGCTCCATCCTGGTTCTACCCCAGCTCCATCCCGGATCTACCCAGCTCCATCCTGGTTCTACCCCAGCTCCATCCCATCCGGATCTACCCCAGCTCCATCCCAGCTCCATCCCAGATCTACCCCAGCTCCATCCCAGCTCCATCCTGGTTCTACCCCAGCTCCATCCCATCTCGGATCTACCCCAGCTCCATCCCATTCCTGCCCTCTCCCCCACCCCACCCTCACCCCAACCCCACCCTCACCCCAACCCCCCGCCCCCAATCCCACCCCTCGGGACCCCCCGCGCCCCGCAGGAAGGAGCAGCAGAAGAACCAGAAATCCTCCAAGTCGGTGTGGGAGCAGCGCACGAGCGAGCTGCGCAAGCAGAACCTGCTGGCGAGCCGCGAGGCGCTCTACAGCGAGCTGGACCCCGAGGAGCGCTGGAAGGTTCCCTACGCTCGCCACCTGCGCCCGGACATGAAGACGCACCTGGACCGGCCGCTGGTGGTGGACCCGCAGGAGAACCGCAACAACAACACCAACAAGACGCGGCCCGGGGAGCCGCCGCTGGCGCCGCTCCGCGCCGAGGAGCTGCGGCGGCAGCAGCGCTACCCCGAGCACGGCCCGCGGCCCCCGGAGCCATCGGCGGCACCTCCCGGCGGCCGCCGGCCCTGCAGCGGCAGCCGCGAAGCGGAGCGGGAGCCCAGCCAGGAGCGCGGCGGCGGCGGCGGCTACGGGGACAGCGAGCGGCCCAAGGGGCGGCACCGGAGCCGCGAGGGACGCGCGGGGTCCCCGCCCGAACGGGAGCACCGGAGGCACCGCGGGCACCGCAGAGGAGCCGAGGAGGGAGACGAGGGAGGGAGGATCCCCGCCGAGCGGCGGCCGCGGCACCGGGACGGCGGCAGAGCGCCGAGGGCGGAGGGAGACGGCGAGCGCGGCGACGGCGAGCGGCGGCGGCGGCACCGGCACGGGGCGGCTCCCCCCGGCTACGACGGAGAGGGCAGGAGGGACGAGCGGGAGCGGCGGCACCGCCGGAGGAGGTGAGGGGGGCGGGAGGGAACGGACAGAGACACCCCGGGACCCCCGGGACACCCAGAGCCCCCCAGGACCCCCCAGAACCCACCCAGGACCCCTCAGGACTCTCCAGAGCCCCCCAGAGCCCCTCCAGAACCCACCCAGAGCCCCCCAGGACCCCCCAGAACCCACCCGGGACCCCCCAGGACCCCCCAGAGCCCCCCAGGACGCACCCAGAACCCACCCAGGACCCCCCAGGACCCCCCAGAGCCCCTCAGGACTCCAGAGCTCCCTCAGAAACCCCCAGAACTCCATGACTCCCCCCACCAGGAGCCCCCAGAACCTCCTCCAGAACCTCAGAGCCCCCTCCAGAACCCAGGAGCCCCAGAGCCCCTCCAGAACCCCCCCAAGGACCCCCCCCAGAACCCCCCAGGACCCCCCCCCAGGATCACCAGGGTGAACCGAGAGATCCGAGAGCATCTCTAAGGGGGGGGGGGGGTTCTGGGGGTGGTCCCTGAAGCCCCCTTTGTGCGCAGGGAGCCGCAGCCCCCCCCGGCCCCGCCGGGCCCCACGCTCTCCACCACGCGGCCCATCCAGCAGGATTTGGGGCGCCGGGGGGGGGACCCCGCTCCCGCCGTGGCCGAGGACATCGACAACATGAGGAACAACAACAAGCTGGCCACGACCACCGCCGCCGACCCCCCCCCCGCGCCGCCCCCTCCTCATCCCACCGCCGCCACCACCGTGGGCAACCACGCCCCCTGCCCGCCGCCCCCAGCGCCCCCCGCCGCCCCCCCCCACAACAGCTTGGGGGGCTCCTCCAAGCCCCCCAACAACCCCGCCAAGGCTGGGGGGGGCAGGCCCGAGCACACGGCCGTGGACATCCCCCCCCCC
Organism: Camarhynchus parvulus; assembly: GCF_901933205.1. Classification (NCBI taxonomy): domain Eukaryota; kingdom Metazoa; phylum Chordata; class Aves; order Passeriformes; family Thraupidae; genus Camarhynchus; species Camarhynchus parvulus. Next base: position 16,518 of record NW_022148081.1, read on the forward strand.
TTCCCGCCGCCCCCCAGCAACGCCCTGGTCCAAGGTACGGGGGGGTTTGGGGGGGGTCCTGGAGGGGTCCTGGGGGGCGTTTGGGGGGTCCTGGGGGGGGTCTGGGGGGGTCCTGGAGGGTCTGGGGGTGTTTGGGGGGGTCTGGGGGGGTCCTGGGGGGCGTTTGGAGGGTCCTGGAGGGGTCTGGGGGGGTCCTGGAGGGTGTTTGGGGGGGTCTGGGGGGTCGGGGTGGGTCCTGGGGGGCGTTTGAGGGGGTCTGGGGGTCCTGGAGGGGTCTGGGGGGTCCTGGAGGGGTCTGGGGGGTCCTGGGGGGTGTTTGAGGGGGTCTGGGGGGGTCTGGGGGGGTCCTGGGGGGGGTCTGGGAGGGTCAAGGTGGGGTGGGGGTTCAGTGAGATTTGGGGGGCGGGGGAGGTTTTGGGGGATTTGGGGGGGTCCGAGAGGGTCTGGGGGGGTCTGGGATGTGCGGGGAGCCCGGGGGGGGGTTAGGGGTTCAGGGGTATTTGGGGGCTCAGGGGGATTTGGGGTCTCGGGGGGGGATTTGGGGGCTCCTGGGTGGGTGGGGGGGGTCCCTAATACCCCCCGCCCCAAAAATCCCGCAGTGAACAGGAACGCCAACCCCGAGCCGCTGCCCCGCAAGGAGGAGGAGGAGGAGAAGAAGGAGGAGGAAGGCGAGGGGCAGGATGAGAACGGCCCCAAGCCCATGGTGCCCTACAGCTCCATGTTCATCCTGTCCACCACCAACCCGTGAGCGCCCCCCGCCTTTTGGGGGGTCCCGGGGGGGTTCCGGGGGTCCCTGGGGTTTTGGGGGTCCCTGGGGGGGTCTGACCCCTCCCCATGCCCCGGGCAGGTTCCAGCGGCTGTGCCATTACAGGGGAGGGGGTCCCAAGGCTGTCCCGTGGTTCTGGGAGATTTTGGGGGGTCCCGGGGGGGTTTTGGGGGTCCCTGAGGGGGCTGGGGGGGGGTCTCACCCCTCCCCATGCCCCCCCCGGCCCGGGCAGGTTCCGGCGGCTGTGCCATTACAGGGGAGGGGGTCCCAAGGCTGTCCCAGGGCTGTCCCGTGGTTCTGGGAGATTTTGGGGGTCCCGGGGGGGTTTTGGGGGTCCCGGGGTCTCCCTTTGGGTCCCGCAGTTTTGGGGGTCCCTAGGGGTGGTCTCACCCCTCCCCATGCCCCAAGCAGGTTCCGGCGGCTGTGCCATTACAGGGGGGGGGTCCCAGGGCTGTCCCGTGGTTCTGGGAGATTTTGGGGGTCCCCGCGGTTTTGGGGGTCCCTGGGGGGGGTCTCACCTCTCCCCAAGCCCCAGGTTCTGGCTGCTGTGCCATTACAGGGAGGGAGTCCCAGGGCTGTCCCGTGGTTCTGGGAGATTTTGGGGGGGTTCCGGGGGAGTTTTGGGGGTCCCTGGGGGGAGGTCGGGGGTCTCACCCCTCCCCTGTGCCCCCCACCCCCGGCCCGGGCAGGTTCCGGCGGCTGTGCCATTACAGGGGAGGGGGTCCCAGGGCTGTCCCGTGGTTCTGGGAGATTTTGGGGGGTCCCGCGGTTTTGGGGGTCCCCGCGGTTTTGGGGGTCCCTGGGGGGGGGTCTCACCCCTCCCCGTGCCCCCCGGCCCGGGCAGGTTCCGGCGGCTGTGCCATTACATCGTGAACCTGCGCTACTTCGAGATGTGCATCCTCATGGTGATCGCCATGAGCAGCATGGCGCTGGCGGCCGAGGACCCCGTGCAGCCCAACGCGCCCCGCAACAACGTGAGAGAGACCCCTTCCCTAATTAACACTGACCGAGACCCTCCCCAAATTAACACTGACCCGCAACAACGTGAGAGAGACCCCTTCCCTAATTACTGACCGAGACCCCTCCCCAAATTAACACTGACCCGCAACAACGTGAGAGAGACCCCTCCCCAAATTACTGACCGAGACCCCTCCCGTAATTAACACTGACCCGCAACAACGTGAGAGAGACCCCTCCCCTAATTAACACTGACCGAGACCCCTCCCCAAATTAACACTGACCCGCAACAACGTGAGAGAGACCCCTCCCCTAATTAACACTGACCGAGACCCCTCCCCAAATTAACACTGACCCGCAACAACGTGAGAGAGACCCCTCCCCTAATTACTGACCGAGACCCCTTCCCTAATTAACACTGACCGAGACCCCTCCCCAAATTAACACTGACCCGCAACAATGTGAGAGAGACCCCTCCCCTAATTAACACTGACCGAGACCCCTCCCCTAATTACTGACCGAGACCCCTCCCCTAATTAACACTGACCCGCAACAACGTGAGAGAGACCCCTCCCCAAATTAACACTGACCGAGACCCCTCCCCAAATTAACACTGACCCGCAACAACGTGAGAGAGACCCCTCCCCAAATTACTGACCGAGACCCTCCCCTAATTAACACTGACCACGCAACAACGTGAGAGAGACCCCCCAATTACTGACCGAGACCCCTCCCCAAATTAACACTGACCGAGACCCCTCCCCAAATTAACACTGACCCGCAACAACGTGAGAGAGACCCCTCCCCTAATTAACACTGACCGAGACCCCTCCCAAATTAACACTGACCCGCAACAACGTGAGAGAGACCCCTCCCCTAATTAACACTGACCGAGACCCCTCCCCAAATTAATACTGACCCGCAACAACGTGAGAGAGACCCCTCCCCTAATTACTGACCGAGACCCCTCCCCTAATTAACACTGACCGAGACCCCTCCCCAAATTAACACTGACCCGCAACAATGTGAGAGAGACCCCTCCCCTAATTACTGACCGAGACCCCTCCCCAAATTAACACTGACCCCGCAACAACGTGAGAGAGACCCCTCCCCAAATTAACACTGACCCTGCAACAGTGCGAGAGACCCCTCCCCTAATTACTGACCGAGACCCCTCCCCTAATTAACACTGACCCGCAACAACGTGAGAGAGACCCTCCCTAATTAACACTGACCGAGACCCTCCCTAATTAACACTGACCGAGAACAACGCGAGAGAGACCCTCCCCTAATAACTGAGCGAGACCCTCCCCAAATTAACACTGACCCTGCAACAATGCGAGAGACCCCTCCCCTATTACTGACCGAGACCCCTCCCCAAATTACTGACCGAGACCCCTCCCCAAATTAACACTGACCGCAACAATGTGAGAGGCCCTCCCTAATTAACACCGAGACCCTCCCCAAATGTAACACCCTCCCCAAATTGCGGAGAGAGCCCCTCCCCAAATTAACACTGACCCTGCAACAATGCGCAGACGCCCTCCTAATTACTGACCGGGGCCCCTCCCTAAGATGGTGACCTCAACAACGTAGAGGGAGGGCCTCTAATTAACACTGACCGAGACCCCCCCTAATTAACAGTGACCTGGGGCTGGTGCTCCAGAGCCTCCCTACTTCGTGACCTGTGGAACCCTCCCCAAATTACACTGACCTGGTCGCAACAACGTGAGAGGTGACCGTGGGCGGGTGGAACACCTGCCCAGGACCCCCCCCCAAATTACACACTGACCATAACAATGTGAGAGAGTGTCCCCTCCCCTAATGTACTGACCGAGACCCTCCCAAATTAACACTGACCCCGCAACAACGTGAAGAGAGACCCTCCCCTGAGTAACGGGCCAGAGGCCCTCCCCAAATTTCTGACAGAGACCTCCCAATACTGAGCAAGGACCCTCCCAAGCATTAGTGACAGAGACCCTCCCCAGATTGCGGACCGAGACCTCCCTAAAGTAAAGTCGAGACCTCCCCAGATTAAGCGAGACCCTGAATTACTGCCACATGTCTGAGTGTCTAACATTACGTGTACGGGTTGTTCACCTTGAGTAAAGTGTGGTATCAAGGTGCTGGAGGGCGTGTGAGGGGGGGGCGCCCAGACCCCTATTCACCACCCCGCGCAGATGGTGGACCTGGGGCTGGTGCTCCACCAAGGCTCCTACTTCCGGGACCTGTGGAACATTCTGGATTTGAAGTCTGGCAGCCTGAGTGTCTGAGCTTCCTGCGTGGTGACGAGGGTGGGGTGGGTAAGGTGGGAGCACCCGAGGACGCCCACCCAGGGTAAAGCACTCTGATGTAAAGTTTGAGCATTTGTCCGTGTCTGATCATCCTGTGCCGTAAGTGTGAGCATCCCTGTGTAAGGAGAATCTGTGAGTAAGGTCGAAGCCTCTGAGTAAAGGGGGAGAATCCTCTGAGTAAAGGGGGAGAATCCTCTGAGTAAAGGCTGAGCATCCCCTGAGTGTCTGATCATCCCCTGAGTAAAGTCTGAGCATCCTGTGAGTAAAGTCTGATCATCCTGTGAGTGAAGTCTGAGCATGTCCTGAGTGTATGATCATCCTGTGAGTAAAGTCTGAGCATCCTGTGAGTAAAGTTTGATCATCCTGTGAGTAAAGTCTGAGCATCCCCTGAGTATCTGATCATCCCCTGAGTGTCTGAGCATCTCCTGAGTAAAGTCTGAGCATCCCCTTGGTAAAGTCTGATCATCCCCTGAGTGTCTGAGCATCCTGTGAGTAAAGCCTGATCATCCTGTGAGTGAAGTCTGAGCATGTCCTGAGTGTCTGAGCATCTCCTGAGTAAAGTCTCAGCATCCTGTGAGTAAAGTCTGAGCATCCTGTGAGTGTCTGATCATCCCCTGAGTAAAGTCTGAGCATTCCCTGAGTAAAGTCTGAGCATCTTGTGAGTAAAGTCTGAGCATTCCTGAGTAAAGTCTGAGCATCCTGTGAGTAAAGTCTGAGCATGTCCTGAGTAGCTCTGTCTGACCGTGCCTTGTCTCTCCGCTTCCTCCGCCTCCTCCGCCGCAGGAGCAGCTCACGGTAAATCCTTCAGCCTCGCTCCGTCCGTCCGTCCGTCCGTCCATCCTCATCCTCTCCTCTTCCTTGCGCTTCCCCCTCCCCAAATTCCCACCCCTGAGCCCCCACCCCCAAAAAATAGAGAAACCTCCTCAGGCCAAAAATGGGGGGGGGGGGGGGGGGATGGGACCGCCGGGGTTTTTGGGGGGGGTGGGGGGTCGCAGCAGGGGGTGGGGAGGGGTCACAGCAGGGGTCTCACGCCCCCCCGTTCGCCCCCTCCCCAGCGGCAGCAGCAAAGGGAAGGACATCAACACCATCAAGTCCCTGCGCGTGCTGCGCGTGCTGCGGCCGCTCAAGACCATCAAGAGGCTGCCCAAGCTCAAGGTGGGCTCTGGGGGGCTCGGGGGGGGGATGGAATTTTGGGGAGGTGGGAGGTGGGGGGGCCCTGGTGGGGATTTAAAAAAATTCCTTGTGGGGGGATTATATAATTAATATATAATGTGTAACATGTAATGTAAACATGTGGTATATACTATATACTGTATAATATATATAATATACAATATATAATATATAATTTATAACATATTATATATTTATACAATATACAATATTGTATATATATATAGATATATAATATGCAATATATATTATAGATAATATATATAATATATAGTATATAATATATAATATAATATATAATATATAATATAAAATATATAATATATAGTATATATTATATAATATATAATATACTATATATAATATAGTATATGCAATATATGATATATATATATAATATATAATATATTATATATTATATATGATATATAATATATATATATAATATACGATATATAATATATAATATGCAATGTATAATATATGATATAATATATGGTATATAATATAATATATGCAATATAAAGTATATTATATATAATTTATAATAGAAAATATGATATCTATTATATTATATATATAATATGCGATATATTATATATTATATGTAATATATGTAATATATTATATATATATTATATATATATATACATGATATATTAATATATATACATACTATAATATAATATACTATGATATAATGTAATATAATATAATATAATATAATATAATGTAATATAATATAATATAATATAATATAATATAATATAATATAATATATATAATACAATACAATATAATATAATATAATATGTAATATAATACAATGTAATTTAATAAATTCAGTGTAATATAACACAACGTAATATAATAAATCCAACGTGACATAACACAGTGTAATCTAATCAATAGAACACAACACAGCACAACAAAATCAACACGATATAATGCCACGTATCCCCCGCAGGCCGTGTTCGACTGCGTGGTCAACTCCCTCAAGAACGTCCTCAACATCCTCATCGTCTACATGCTCTTCATGTTCATCTTCGCCGTGGTGGCCGTGCAGCTCTTCAAGGGCAAGTTCTTCTACTGCACCGACGAGTCCAAGGAGTTCGAGAAGGACTGCAGGTACAGCCCGGCCAGGTGGGACCCCCGCGGCCCCTCCCCGGCCCTCTCCCACCTCGCCTCGCCCTGTCCCGGCCCAGGGGGGAGTACCTGGTCTACGAGAAGGACAACGAGGTGAAGGCGCAGAAGCGCGAGTGGAAGAAGTACGAGTTCCACTACGACAACGTGCTCTGGGCGCTGCTGACGCTGTTCACCGTCTCCACCGGGGAGGGGTGGCCGCAGTGAGCATGGGGGGCTCTGGGGGGGCTCTGGGGGTGTTTTGGGGGGGTTTTGGGGGTGTTTTGGGGGGTTTGGGGGTCACGGGGACAGAGGGACCCCCATGTGCTCTGGGCGCTGCTGACGCTGTTCACCGTCTCCACCGGGGAGGGGTGGCCGCAGTGAGCATGGGGGGCTCTGGGGGGGTTTTGGGGGTGTTTTGGGGGGGTTTTGGGGGTTTTGGGGGTTTTGGGGGGGTTTTGGGGGGGTAGAGGGACCCCCCCAGCAGCAAACCGAACCTGGCACGGCGCCTGATGTAAGCACAGTGTCACCCTGGTGTCACCTGGGTGCCCAGTGCCACCCCAGCACATGCCCTGCTATAAGCGCAGTGTCACCCCAGTGCCACCTGGTGTAATAAGCCCGGTGCCACCTCGGTGTCAGCTGGTATAAGCCCAGTGTCACCTGGTGTCATCCCAGTGTCACCCGGGTACCCAGTGCCACCCCAGCGTGTCCCCCACTTAAGTCCCAGTGCCACCCCAGTGCCACCCGGTGTAATCCCAGTGCCACCCGGTGTAATCCTAGTGCCACCCCAGTGTCACCTGCCTACCCAGTGCCACTCCAGTGCCACCCCAGTGTCCCCCAGGTACCCAGTGCCACCTCAGCACATCCCCAGTGCCACCCCAGTGCCACCCCAGTGTCCCCCGGGTACCCAGTGCCACCCCAGCACATCCCCAGTGCCACCCCAGTGCCACCCCAGTGTCCCCCAGGTACCCAGTGCCACCTCAGCGCATCCCCTGTGTCACCCCAGTGTCACCCCAGTGTCACCCCAGTGCCCCCCAGCCCCCGGGTCCCGTCCACCCAGTCCCCCCCATTCCCCAGGTCCCAGTGCCACCCCAGCACATCCCCAGTGCCACCCCAGTGCCAACCCAGTGCCACCCCAGCACATCCCCAGTGCCACCCCAGTGCCACCCCAGTGCCACCCCAGTGCCACCCCAGTGTCCCCCGGGTACCCAGTGCCACCCCAGTGCCACCCCAGCGTCCCCCGGGTACCCAGTGCTCTGAGGGCACCAGCGGGACCCCCCAGCCCCAACCCTGTGTTTCCCCGCCCTCCCCAGGGTGCTGAAGCACTCGGTGGACGCCACGTACGAGAACCAGGGCCCGAGCCCCGGGTACCGCATGGAGATGTCCATCTTCTACGTGGTCTACTTCGTGGTGTTCCCCTTCTTCTTCGTCAACATCTTCGTGGCCTTGATCATCATCACCTTCCAGGAGCAGGGCGACAAGATGATGGAGGAGTACAGCCTGGAGAAGAACGAGGTGCTGCGGTGCCGGGGGGCGCGGGAGGGGGGTGGACCTAGGGCGGGTGACACACATCGCGCGTGGCCGTCACCCGTCAGGGCGGGTGACACCCCGTCTGGGGCAGGGGTGGGGCAGTGACGTCCGCGTCCATATTGGGGTGGGTGACACCTCTGTGTCCCTGCTGGGGCTGGTACCCCTCCAATGGGGGTGACACCCCTGTGTGTGACCCCATTGTGTCATACTGGGGCATATGGGGTCAGTGACACCCCCTGTGTCATATTGTCAGTGACCCCCCGTGTGTGACCCCCCATGCATATTGGGGTCAGGACACCCCCTGTGTGACCCCCGTGTGTCCATATTGGGGTCAGTGACACCCCCTGTGTGTGACCCCATTGTGTCCATATTGGGGACCCCCAGTGTGACCCCCCGTGTCCATATTGGGGTCAGTGACACCCCCATGTGTCCCTCCCCAATGGGGTCAGTGACCCCCATGATATTGGGGTCAGTAACATGTGTGACCCCCCATAGTGGGGTCAGTGACACCCCCATGTGACCCCCCATGTCCATATTGGGGTCAGTGACCCCCCATGTGTGACCCCATTGTGTCCACATTGGGGTCAGTGACACCCCCATGTGTGACCCCATTGTGTCCATATTGGGGTCAGTGACACCCCCATGTGTGACCCCCGTGTCCCCAATGGGGTCAGTGACACCCCCCCTGTGTCCATATTGGGGTCAGTGACACCCCCTGTGTGTGACCCCCCCATGTCCATATTGGGGTCAGTGACACCCCCCGTGTGTGACCCCCGTGTCCATATTGGGGTCAGTGACACCCCCATGTGTGACCCCATTGTGTCCATATTGGGGTCAGTGACACCCCCATGTGTGACCCCCCATGTCCATACTGGGGTCAGTGACACCCCCCATGTGTGACCCCATTGTGTCCATACTGGGGTCAGTGACACCCCCACCTTTGTGACCCCCCCGTGTCCCCAATGAGGTTTATGACACCCCCCATGTGTGACCCCCACACACAACTGGGGTCAGTGACACCCCCCAATGGGGTCAGTGACCCCCCGTGTCCATACTGGGGTCAGTGACACCCCCCATGTGTGACCCCATTGTGTCCATATTGGAGTCAGTGACCCCCCCGTGTCCCCAATGGGGTCGGTGACCCCCCCCGTGCCCCCCCCATCCGCAGAGAGCCTGCATCGACTTTGCCATCAGCGCCAAGCCCCTGACGCGGCACATGCCCCAGAACCGCCAGAGCTTCCAGTACCGCATGTGGCAGTTCGTGGTGTCCCCTCCCTTCGAGTACACCATCATGGCCATGATCGCCCTCAACACCATCGTGCTCATGATGAAGGTGGGCAGGGACAGCGCCGGGGAGGGGGCTGGGGGCACCCCCAGGGGTTGTTGTCACCTTCCCCCCCACCCTGAGCCCCCCCAGGTCCGTCTGGTCTGGGGTCTGTCCTGCTCTGTGTCCTGGACCTGTTCCGGGGCCCGGTTTTGTCCTGCAGCTCTGGGGGTTGTCCCTGTGTCCTCAAAAGCGCCCCTGGGGTCTCCTGTCCCACCAGGACCTGTCCCTGTCCCCCCCAGATCCGTCTGGTCCTGGTGTCTGTCCTGCTCTGTGTCCTGGAGCCATTCCTGGAGCTCAGCTTTGTCCTGCAGCTCTGTCCCCCCACCCAGGACCTGTCCCTGTCCCCCCCAGGTCCGTCTGATCCTGGGCTCTGTCCTGCTCTGTGTCCCGGACCTGTTCCTGGACCTGGTTTTGTCCTGCAGCTCTGGGGATTGTCCCTGTGTCCTCAAAAGCGCCCCTGGGGTCTCCTGTCCCCCCAGAACCTGTTCCTGTGTCCCCAGAAGCGCCCCTGGGATCTCCTGTCCCCCCAGGACCTGTCCCTGTCCCCCTCAGGTCCATCTGGTCCTGGCGTCTGTCCTGCTCTGTCCCCTCTCTGCCCTGGAGCCATTCCTGGAGCTCAGCTTTGTCCTGCAGCTCTGTCCCCCCACCCAGGAGCTGTCCCCGTCCCCGCCAGGAGCACCCCTGGGATCCAGGAAACTCCCCCGACCCATCCCTGTCCCCCGTGTCCCCCTGTCCCCCGTGTCCCCACCGTCGCTCCCGCGCTGTCCCCGCAGTTCTATGACGCCTCCGACACCTACGAGAACGTGCTCAAGATGTTCAACAACGTCTTCACCTCCCTCTTCTCCCTCGAGTGTCTCCTCAAGATCATGGCCTTCGGCGTCCTGGTACGGCTGGGGGGACCCCCGGAGCACCCTGGGGACACACGGCGGGTGACATCAGGGAACCCCAGCAGTGTTGGGGATCCCAAGAACCTCGGGAGACCCCAAAACCTCAAGGGACCCCAAAGACCTTAGGAGGCCCCAAGACTTCAGGGGACCTCAGGAATGTTGGGGACACCAAGGACCTCATGGGACGAACACCCCAGATCTGTCGCCGGTCATTCTGGGTGCAGGGGATCCATGCCGAGATTTACGGGGTGACCCCAAGATCAGGGACCCCCACATCCTCCCCCCCTTTCCCCCAGAATTACTTCCGCGACGCCTGGAACATCTTCGACTTCGTCACGGTGCTGGGCAGCATCACCGACATCCTGGTGACGGAATTCGGGGTAGGCGGGCACCTCCACCGCCCCTCCCCTGCCCTGACCCCGTTTTTGGGGTCCCCTTTATCCTCTTCACCCCTTTTTTTTTTTTTTTTTTTTCCCCCCCCCGTGTGTTTCCCCCAGAACAACTTCATCAACCTGAGCTTCCTGCGGCTGTTCCGCGCCGCGCGCCTCATCAAGCTCCTGCGCCAGGGCTACACCATCCGCATCCTGCTCTGGACCTTCGTGCAGTCCTTCAAGGTGAGACCCCCCACCCTCCCCCCCCAGAACACCCCAAAAAATGTCACCCCCACCCCCCCAAAATTGCCACCCCCGGCCCGTGACCACCCGCGCCGTGCCCCCAGGCCCTGCCCTACGTGTGCCTGCTCATCGCCATGCTCTTCTTCATCTACGCCATCATCGGGATGCAGGTGAGACCCCCGTGGAGCAGGTGAGACCCCCCCCAGGTGCAGGTGGCACCCCCAGGTGCAGGTGGCACCCCCAGCCCCCACCTGAGGTGCCATGGACCCCCCCCCCCGCCCAGGTGTTCGGGAACATCGGCATCGAGGAGGAGGATGATGAATCGGCCATCACCCAGCACAACAACTTCCGCACCTTCTTCCAGGCGCTGATGCTGCTCTTCAGGTGAGCCTGGGGGGACACCTGGGCGGCCACTGCCACCCCGGTGTCACCTGGGTACCCAGTGCCACCCCAGTGTCACCTCGGTACCCAGTGCCACCCCGGTGTCACCTGGTGTAATCCCAGTGCCACCCCGGTGTCACCTGGTGTAATCCCCGTGTCACCTGGTGTAATCCCAGTGCCACCCCAGTGTCACCTGCTGTAATCCCAGTGCCACCCTGCTGTAATTCCTGTGCCACCCCAGTGTCACCTGGGTACCCAGTGCCACCCCAGTGTCACCTGCTGTAATCCCAGTGCCACCCTGGTGTAATTCCTGTGCCACCCCGGTGTCACCTGGTGTAATCCCAGTGCCACCCCGGTGTCACCTGGTGTAATCCCAGTGCCACCCTGGTGTAATCCCAGTGCCACCCCGGTGTCACCTGGGTACCCAGTGCCACCCTGGTGTAATTCCTGTGCCACCCCAGTGTCACCTGGTGTAATCCCAGTGCCACCCCAGTGTCACCTGGTGTAACCCAGTGCCACCCCGGTGTCACCTGGTGTAATCCCAGTGCCACCCCGGTGTCACCTGGTGTAATCCCAGTGTCACCCTGGTGTCACCTGGTGTAATCCCAGTGCCACCCCAGCGTCACCTGGTGTAATCCCAGTGCCACCCTGGTGTAATCCCAGTGCCACCCCGGTGTCACCTGGGTACCCAGTGCCACCCTGGTGTAATTCCTGTGCCACCCCAGTGTCACCTGGTGTAATCCCAGTGCCACCCCAGTGTCACCTGGGTACCCAGTGCCACCCCGGTGTCACCTGGTGTAATCCCAGTGCCACCCCAGTGTCACCTGGGTACCCAGTGCCACCCCACCACACCCCGTGGCCGAGTCCCAGCGCCCCACTGGTGCCCCCCTGTCTGTGCCACCCGCCCCCGTGCCCGTGTCACCCGGTGTCCCCTGTCCCCAGGAGCGCCACCGGGGAGGCGTGGCACGAGATCATGCTGTCGTGCCTCAGCGGGAAGCCGTGTGACGAGAACTCGGGCATCAAGGAGGACGAGTGCGGCAACGAGTTCGCCTACTTCTACTTCGTGTCCTTCATCTTCCTCTGCTCCTTCCTGGTCAGCCCCCCGGGGGGGTGGTCCCCAGGGTGTCCCCAGAATGCCCCCCAAAACTGTTCCCAAAATGCCCACAAAGTGCCACCAAACTGTCCCCAAACTGGGCCTCCAAGCCAAGCCCAAACTGACCCCAAAGTGTCCCCAAAGTGTCCTCAAAACATCCCCAGAGTGTCCCCAAACTGGGCCTCCAAGCAGCCCCAAAGCCACACCCAAACTGACCCAAAAATGTCCCCAAAGTGCCACCAAAGTGTCCCTAAAACATCCCCAGAGTGTCCCCAAACTGTGCCTCCAAGCAGCCCCAAAGCCACGCCCAAACTGACCCCAAAGTGTCCCCAAAGTGCCACCAAAGTGTCCCCAAAACATCCCCAGAGTGTCCCCAAACTGTCCCCAAACTGGGCCTCCAAGCAACGCCCAAGCAGCGCCCAAAGTGACCCCAAAATGTCCCCAAAGCGCCACCAAAGTGTCCCCAAACCCCCCCGCAGATGCTGAACCTGTTCGTGGCCGTGATCATGGACAACTTCGAGTACCTGACCCGCGACTCCTCCATCCTGGGCCCGCACCACCTGGACGAGTACGTGCGGGTGTGGGCCGAGTACGACCCGGCCGCATGGTAAGGGACAGCCGGGGGGGGGGACAGGGACACAAATGGGGGGCACAGGGACACCCCCGGGGGGATAGGGACACAAATGGGGGGCACAGGGACACCCCCGGATCCTGAATGGGGGACAGGGACACAATTGGGGGGACAGGGACACAACTGGGGGGACAGGGACACCCCAGATCCCAAATGGGGGACAGGGACACCCCCTGAGAGGACAGGGACACCCTCGGATCCTGAATGGGGGACAGGGACACAACTGGGGGGACAGGGACACCCCTGGGGGCACAGGGACACAATTGGGGGGACAGGGACACCCCAGACCCCGAATGGGGGACAGGGACACAATTGGGGGGAGAGGGACACAACTGGGGGGACAGGGACACAATTGGGGGGACAGGGACACCCCAGATCCCGAATGGGGGACAGGGACACAATTGGGGGGAGAGGGACACAACTGGGGGGACAGGGACACAACTGAGGGGACAGGGACACAATTGGGGGGACAGGGACACCCCAGATCCCAAATGGGGGACAGGGACACCCCCAGATCCTGAATGGGGGACAGGGACACAATTGGGGGGGGACAGGGACACCCCCAGATCCCGAATGGGGGACAGGGACACCCCCGGGGGGACAGGGACACAACTGGGGGGACAGGGACACAATTGGGGGGACAGGGACACCCTCAGACCCCGAATGGGGGACAGGGACACCCCCAGAGGGGACAGGGACACCCCCAGACCCCGAATGGGGGACAGGGACACAACTGGGGGGACAGGGACACAATTGGGGGGACAGGGACACCCCCAAACCCCCCCCTGCCCATCTGAGTGGGTGTCCCCCGACTGGGTTGGGGGGGGTGGGGGTCCCATCCCCCACTAACGCACCCCCCCTCCCCCGGCCTGGAGGGGTCTTGGGGGGGTCTCAGCTTTAGGGGGGGGTCCCCCGATTTTTGGGGGGGGGGTGTTTAACCCCCCCACTAACCTGTGTCTCTTGCAGCGGGTGCATCCACTACAGGGATGTACAGTTTGGGGGGGGGGTCCCGGTTTTTTGGGGGGGTGTCCCGCTTTAGGATGGGGGTCTCAGCTTTGGGGGGGTGTCCCAGTTTTTGGGGGGTCCCAGCACCCCCACTAACGTGTGTCTCTTGCAGCGGGCGCATCCATTACCGGGACATGTACAGTTTGGGGAGGGGTGTCCCGCTTTGGGGGGGGGTGTCCCGCTTTGGGGGGGGGTGTCCCGCTTTAGGGGGGGGTCCCGATTTTTGGGGGTCTCAGCCCCCCACTAACGTGTGTCTCTTGCAGCGGGCGCATCCACTACCGGGACATGTACAGTTTGTTGCGCGTGATCTCCCCCTGGGGCTGGGCAAGAAATGCCCCCATAGGGTGGCCTGCAAGGTTCGCCCCCCCCCCAAAAAAAAAATAAATAAACCCCCCCCTCAAAAAAACCCCCCCCGGGGCTGGAATGCGCTTCCCGGCGCCGGATATACATCATATATATGCCATAAATATATATATCATGTATATGGTCACACAGCCCCCTTGGCATGGAGACCCCCAGCTTCCCGCGGCCCCCCCGGCATGGGGCCCCCCCCCCTCCCCAACCCCCAAAACCCCCCAACCCCCCCAAAGCAGCGCGGGTGGGGCCGGAAGGGGAAATTCTGCGGTTTTTGGTTTTTGGTCGTTGGTTGAATTGTTCTGGTTTGGTTATTAATTATTAATATTTATTTCCTTTATTAATTTTATTTTTTATGAATTATTATGCGTTACGTTGTTGTTAATTATTAATATTGATTTCCTTTATTAATTTTATTTTTTATGAATTATTATTCGTGACGTTATTGTTATTCCATACTATCTGCTATCATTTCGTTTTTTATTATTTGGTTGCATATGATTTTATTTTTAAATTTTTTTTTTCAGCATTATTTTTATTTGTTATTATTTACCAATTAACAATTCAACATTAATAAATTATTTCTCGTTATCTATTTGCTTTTCCATTTTTTTAAATTATGCCATTCTTTTTTTTAATTTCCAATTTGATTTCTTTTTTTTATTGTTTGTTTGATTGCTTACTTTTAAATTCCCAATTCCCAACTTAATTTCTTTCTTTTTTTCCTTTTTAATTCCAATTTATTTCCTTTTTTTATATTTGAGGGGGGTTTAATTACCAATTTAATTACTTTTAAATGTCCAATTTAATTTCTTTTTTTTATTATTTCCAATTTAATTTTTTTTAAATTTCCAATTTAATTTTTTTATTATAATTTCCAATTTCTTTTTTTATTATTTCCAATTTAATTTCTTTTTTTATTGCTTCCAATTTCTTTTTTTTAATTATTTCCAATTAAATTTTTTTAATTATTATTATTATTTCCAATTTAATTTTCTTAAAATTTCCAATTATTTCCAATTTAATTTTTTAAAAATTTCCAATTTAATTTCTTTTTTTTTATTATTATTATTCCCAATTTAATTTTCTTTTAAATTTCCAATTTTTTAAAATTATTTCCAATTTAATTTTTTTTAATTTCCAATTTCATTCCTTTTTTATTATCATTATTTCCAATTTAATTTTTTTAAATTTCCAATTATTTCCAATTTAATTTTTTTTTAATTTCCAATTTAATTACTTTTTAAAATTATTTCCAATTTAATTTCTTTTTTTTATTACTTCCAATTTCTTTTTTTTTATTATTTCCAATTTAATTCCTTTTTGTTATTATTATTCCCAATTTAATTTTTTTTAATTTCCAATTTTTTTTATTATTTCCAATTTAATTTTCTAAAATTATTTCCAATTTCTTTTTTTTTAATTATTTCCAATTCCTTTTTTTCTTATTTCCAATTTAATTTTTTTATTATTTCCAATTTCTTTCTTTTCTTATTTCCAATTTAATTTTTCTTAATTTCCAATTTAATTTTTTTATTACTTCCAATTTCATTTTTCTTATCATTATTTCCAATTTCTTTTTTTTAATTATTTCCAATTTAATTCCTTTTTGTTATTATTATTTCCAATTTAATTTCTCTTAATTTCCAATTTAATTTTTTTCATTACTTCCAATCTCTTTTTTTTTTATTATTACTTCCACTTTAATTTTCCTTATCATCATTCCCCATTTCTTTTTAATTATTTCCAATTTAATTTTTTATTATTTCCACTTTCATTTCCTTTTCATTACTAACATCACCCCCAATCTAATTTTTTTTTTTTTATTTCCCGCCTCGACATCTTTCACAAACTCCTCATTCCATATTTCCCCCAACTCCACTTTTACCACCTCTTTAATTTTTATTAATTTTCCCCTTCCATTTCACATTTTAATCCCGTTTCATTTAAATATTTTAAACCCCCCCCACCCCAAATTTTTTTTTTTTTTTTTTAGAATTTCTCCTCCTCCTCCTGCTCGGTGCCCCCCCCGCCCCCCGGGCCGCGTTAACCCCCCCCCGGTGTGTCCCCCCCCCTCTCTCGCCCCCAGGGGCCGCCTGACCCTCGCCGACATGTACGAAATGCTGCGGCACATGTCGCCGCCGCTGGGGCTGGGCACCAGCTGCCCCCCCCGCGTGGCCTATAAGGTAGAATAACCCCCGCAGGTGCCCCCCCCCCGGCCCCATTTTGGGCGAATTTGGGGTTTTTTTTGGGTTTTTTTTTTTTTTTGTGGTG
Organism: Camarhynchus parvulus; assembly: GCF_901933205.1. Classification (NCBI taxonomy): domain Eukaryota; kingdom Metazoa; phylum Chordata; class Aves; order Passeriformes; family Thraupidae; genus Camarhynchus; species Camarhynchus parvulus. Next base: position 32,926 of record NW_022148081.1, read on the forward strand.
TTTTTTTTTCCTCCCTCCTGCGGCCGCCGAGCGCTGCTGAGCCCCCTGGATGGGCTGGGTAAGATGCGCCCCCCCACACACACCCCCAAAAAACCAACCCAAGAGGGGTTTGGGGGTCACCCACATGTGGGGTTCATCCCCCCACCCTCAAAGGATCCCCCAAGATTTCCTTGGGGGTCTCCAGGAAGGGAGCAATGGGACCCCCCCAGCCCCAAATTGGGGGGTCCTGGAAGGGACCAATGAGACCCCCCCAGCCCCAAATTGGGGGGTCCTGAAAGGGATCAATGAGACCCCCTGGAAGGGACCAATGAGACCCCCCCAGCCCCAAATTGGGGGGTCCTGGAAGGGATCAATGAGACCCCCGGGGGGAAGGACAATGGGACCCCCCAGCCCCAAATTGGGGGTCCTGAAAGGGATCAATGAGACCCCTGGGGGCCACCGTGAGACCCCAAATTGGGGGGTCCTGGAAGGGACCAATGGGACCCCCCCAGCCCCAAATTGGGGGGTCCTGGAAGGGATCAATGAGACCCCCCCTGGAAGGGACCAATGGGACCCCCCCAGCCCCAAATTGGGGGGTCCTGAAAGGGATCAATGAGACCCCCCCCCCAAATTGGGGGGTCCTGGAAGGGACCAATGGGACCCCCCCAGCCCCAAATTGGTTGGAGGGAATGAGACCCCCTGGAAGGGGACCAATGAGACCCCCGCCCCAAATGGGGGTCGAAAGGGATCAATGGGACCCCCCAGCCCCAAATTGGGGGTCCTGGGGGACCAATGAGCACCAAGGGATGACCAATGAGACCCCCCCAGCCCCAAATTGGGGGGTCCTGGAAGGGACCAATGGGACCCCCCCAGCCCCAAATTGGGGGGTCCTGGAAGGGATCAATGAGACCCCCCCAGCCCCAAATTGGGGACCAATGAGACCCCCCAAGCCCCAAATTGGTGGGGGTCCTGGAAGGGACCAATGAGACCCCCCAGCCCCAAATTTGGGGTCCCTTGCCCCCATATCCGGGGCCACCCCATTTTTAGGGACTCCCCCCCCCCGCCCCTCCCAGTCCCACCCCCTCCCCCCTCAGTGAGCCCCCCCCCCCCCCGCCCCCCCCGGCTGCTGCACGGCCCCCGCCCCTCCCCCTCCCCCCCTCCCCCCCAACCGCGGGGGCTCCGCAGCTGCATCGTGGGGTGGGGGAGGGGCGGTCCTGCATCTTGAGGGGGGGGTCGGGGTGGGGGGTGTCGGGCATGGAGGGGGAGGGGAAGGATCCGTGCCTCAGTTTCCCCGGCATCGCTCGCTCTGCACCCCCCGCCCCTCCCCCCCCCGCGGGGCTGCATGGGGGGGGGGGTTGGGGAGGGGGGAGGGGCGGCTGTTTTTGTGGGGTGGGGGGGGGGGTGCTGATGGGGAGGGGGCGCCTGGCAAAATCATCCCCCGCACGTGTGTGTCTGACCCCCCCATCCCCAAAAAATGCCGGATTGCATCAAAAAAACCCCAAAAAAAAATCCCCGGAATGGGACTGGGAATGAACCCCCCCCCTCCCCCCCCCGCTGCATGAGCCGCATGCGCCGCCCCCCCCCCAAAAAAAATAATTTTGGGGGTCCCGCTTGGCCGTGTCCCCCAAAAAAAAAATACATGGGGAGAAGGCGGGAGGCCGGGGGGGGGAGGGGTTTGGGTGGGGGGAAGGGGGGTCGTGCCTCAGTTTCCCCGCCCGCTGGGCGGGGCAGCCCCCGCCTTCTCGCCAGCCCCTCCCCCTCGGGATGGGGGGGGTTGGGGGGTGGTGCCGGCTGACCCCGCCCCCCCCTTCCCCCCAAATTTGGGGTCTCCCCCCCTCCCCCGCAGCGGCTGCTCCGCATGGACCTGCCCGTGGCCGATGACAACACGGTGCACTTCAACTCCACCCTGATGGCCCTGATCCGAACGGCCCTGGACATCAAGATCGCCAAAGGCACGGACAGGGGACACCGGGGACAGCAGGGGGACATGGGGGGACAGGGGGGTATGGGGGGACAGGGGGACACCGGGGGGACAGGGGGACATGGGGGGACAGGGGACACCGGGGGGACAGGGGGATATGAGGGGACAGGGGGACACCGGGGGACAGGGGACCCGGACAGCGGGACATGGGGGGACAGGGGGGGGGGGGGACAGGGGGGTATGGGGAGACATGAGGACATTGGGGATATGGGGATATGGGGGACAGGGGGACAGCGGGGACAGCAGGGGGACACCGGGGACAGCAGGAGGACAGGGGGACATGGGGGGACATGAGGACCTTGGGGATACGGGGACATGGGGGGGGGACAGGGGAACAGCGGGGGGACAGGGGGACATGGGGGGAGGCACGGAACAGCAGGGGATATGGGGGACAGGGGACGTAGAGGACAGGGGGGGGACATGGGGGGGGAGGGACATGGGGGAGGGGACACCAGGGACAGCGTTAACAGGGGGCTGGGGGATATGGAGGGCACGGACAGCGGGGATATGGGGGGAGGGGGACAGCAGGGGGACATGGGGACAGTGTGGGGACAGGGGGACGGTGGGGGGGATGGAGGGGACAGGGGGACATGGGGGATATGGGGCACAGGGGGACATGGGGACAGCGTGGGGACAGGGGGATATGGGGGGACATGAGGACATTGGGGATACGGGGACAGGGGGACAGTGTGGGGACAGGGGGACATGGGGGGGACAGCGGGGGGATGGAGGGGACAGGGGGACACGGGGGGACACGGGGGGACAGGAGACATGGACAGCATAAAGGGACACGAGGACATGGGGGACACCGGGGGGACACGGCCACCGCACGGGGGACGCGTGGACAAAAGGGACACGGCAGACAAAGGAACATGGGGGGACACGGAGGGTGTCCCCAAGGGGCTGGGGAGAGGCCGGGGTGTCCCTGAGGACACACAGAGCCACTGGTGTCACCCATGTCACCGCCCCGGTGTCCCCGGTGTCCCCGCAGGCGGGGCCGACAAGCAGCAGATGGACGCGGAGCTGCGCAAGGAGATGATCGCCATCTGGCCCAACCTGTCCCCCAAGAACCTGGACCTGCTCGTCACCCCGCACAAGTGTAAGGGGCCAGCCCGTCCCTGTCCCCTCGCTGTCCCCGCGCTGTCCCCGCGCCGTCCCTGACTGACCCCTGTCCCCGCAGCCACGGACCTGACGGTGGGGAAGATCTACGCGGCCATGATGATCATGGAGTACTACAGGCAGAGCAAGGCCAAGAAGCTGCAGGCCATGCGCGAGGAGCAGGTGGGGACATCAGGGGGGACACAGGGGGGCATTGGGGACATCAGGGGCATGGGGACATCAGGGGACATGGGGACACCGGGGACATCAGGGGACACCGGGGCATTGGGGACACCAGGGACATCGGGGGACATGGGGGGCATTGGGGACATCAGGGGGGACATGGGGACACCAGGGACATCAGGGGACACCGGGGCATTGGGGACATGGGGGATATGGGGACATGGGGACACTGGGGACACGGGGACATCAGGGGACACAGGGGGACATGGGGACACCGGGGGGCATTGGGGACACCAGGGGATATGGGGACATCAGGGGACATGGGGGGATATGGGGACATGGGGGGCATTGGGGACATGCGGGGGACATGGGGACATCAGGGGACATGGGGGGACATGGAGGGACATGGGGGGACATGGAGGGACACTGGGGACATGGGGACAGGCAGAGCAAGGCCAAGAAGCCGCAGGCCGTGCGCGAGGAGCAGGTGGGGACACGGCCGCTGTCCCCTCCCTGTCACCCTGCCCGAGGTGTCCCCGCTGCTGCCTCGCAGCCCCCGAGGGCCCCCCCAGGCTGGCCCTGTGCTCCGCTCTGTCACTGCTGGTGTCCCCGTGTCCCCAAATCCCACTGCTCCCATGTCCCCAATGTCCCCAATGTCCCCACTGCCCCCCCATGTCCCCACTGTCCCCAATGTCCCCACTGTCCCCAATGTCCCCAATGTCCCCACTGCCCCCCCATGTCCCCACTGTCCCCAATGTCCCCAACAGAACCGGACCCCGCTGATGTTCCAGCGCATGGAGCCGCCCTCCCCCACCCAGGAGGGACCCCCGGGACCGGACACAGCGCCCGCGGCGGAGCCGTAAGTGCCACCCTCGTGTCCCCAGTGCCACCCTCGTGTCCCCTGCGGTGTCCCCAGTGCCACCCTCGTGTCCCCAGTGCCACCCTCGTGTCCCCAGTGCCACCCTCGTGTCCCCCGTGTCACCTGCGGTGTCCCCGGTGCCACCCTCGTGTCCCCTGCAGCGTACCCAGTGCCACCTGCAGTGTCCCCAGTGCCACCCTCGCGTCCCCTGTGTGTCCCTGTGTGTCCCTGTTGTCCCCTGTGTGTCCCCTGCGGTGTCCCCTGCGTGTCCCCGGTGTCCTCGCAGTGTCCCCTGTTGTCCCCTGTGTGTCCCTGTTGTCCCCTGTGTGTCCCCTGCGGTGTCCCCTGCGTGTCCCCGGTGTCCTCGCAGTGTCCCCTGTTGTCCCCTGTGTGTCCCTTGTGTGTCCCTGTGTGTCCCCTGCGGTGTCCCCTGCGTGTCCCCGGTGTCCTCGCAGTGTCCCCAAGCGCCGCTGTCCCCGCCAGGGCCGCACGGGACAGCGGGGACCTGAAGGAGAGCCACTCGTGGGTGACGCAGCGCGCCCAGGAGATGTTCCAGAGGACGGGCACTTGGAGCCCCGAGCGGGGCCACCCCGACGATGTCCCCAACAGCCGCCCCAACTCCCAGGTGAGCGCCGGTGTCACCCCCGGGCCACCCCCCGTGTGTCCCCTGAGCGCCGCTCCCCCCGCCGTGCCTCAGTTTCCCCTCGGTTCCCCGCACCCCAACCCCCAAATGAGCACCGGTGCCACCCCGTGTGTGTCCCCAAGTGTCCCCTCATCCCCATGCCCCACCCATGTCCCCAGGGGGGGCTGTCCCAGTGCCACCCCCCTCTTGCCGTGCCTCAGTTTCCCCTCGGTTCTGTCCACCCCAACCCCCAAATGAGCTCCGGTGCCACCCCGTGTGTGTCCCCCGCGTGTCCCCGTGTCCCCGGGGGGGGGTCTGTCCCGCCGTGCCTCAGTTTCCCCGGTGCCCCCCGCAGCTGGTGGAGATGCGGGAGATGCCCAAGGAGCCCTCGGACGGTGACTACGTGCCCATGGAGGGGCACGGCCGCGCCGCCTCCATGCCCCGCCTGCCCGCCGACCCCCAGGTGAGGGAGGGGACGGGAGGGGACAACCCCCGGTGCCAGCCCCGGGCTGGCATCGCCTTCCTCCTCCCCCCCCCCCGCAGCTTTCATGGTGGCCTTGGGGACAGCTGTGTCACCCGGGGGTGTGCAGGGTGGGGCATGAGCATGGCAGCTGGGGGGGGGCGGGGGGGGCTTCTGGGGCGCTTTTTGGGGGGGGGGGGGACGACACACAGGTGGGGACACCCCCAAAGTGTCCCCGTGTCCTCAGCATGTCCGGCTTGGGGACAGGGACGCTCTGGCTGCTCTGCTCATTGCTGCTGCCCCCCCCTCCCCCACCGCCGCTGCTTGGCTGCTCTGCCCCCCCCAACCCCCGAGCCCCTCGGACCCCCCCCCCCACCCCAAAATACCCTCCCGGGACCCCCGGGCCGGGGTCTCAGCGCTCTCTGTCTCTCCTGCGGCTCCGCGGGCACCTCCTGGGCTCGGGCAGCGGAGGAAGGTGCGACCCCGAGGCAATAACCTCAGTGTAGGTACCCCCGAGACCCCCCAATTCCTGACAGAGACCCCCGAGACCCCCAATTCCCTGACAGAGACCCCCGACCCCCCGAGACCCCCCCGACACACCCAGAGCCCCCCAACCCTGCTCGGACCCCCTTCCCCCCGAGGCAATAACCTCAGTGTAGGTACCCCCCGAGACCCCCCCCAGTTCCTGACAGAGGAGACCCCCAATCCCTGACAGAGACCCACCCCACCCTGACAGAAAGACCCCGCACACAGAGCCCACCTCTGAAGTAGCGACCTAACCGACCCCCCAGAGACCCCCTTATCCCTGACAGGGCCCCGAGGACCCCCCAATTCCTGCGCAGAGACCCCCGACCCCCCGAGACCCCCGACACACCCAGCCCCTGCTCCGGACCCCCTTCCCCCGAGGCAGAACCTCAGTGTAGGTACCCCCCGAGACCCCCCAATTCCTGACAGAGACCCCCGACCCCCCGACACACCCAGAGCCCCCCCGGCTGTCCCTGTGTCCCCCCCACACTTTGTCCCCTCTGTGTCACCCGGAGCCAGCGAGGAGCAGCGCCCGTGTCCCCCCCCACTCCCCGACTGTCCCTCTGTCCTTCTGTCCCCCCCAAGCAGCAATTCAATGTTTAGAGCAGCAGGACGGGGGAGGGAGAATCTGTCCTGGGGGGGAGGGGGGGCACACAGTGGGGACCCCACGGTGACAGCGGCGACACCGCGGTGACAACACCGCGTCCCTCCCCGCCCAGCGTCACCCACCGGGGGCGGGCGAGGGGGGACAAATCCGGGGAGGGGACAAATCCGGGGAGGGGACACCGGGGAGGGGACCCTGGGTCCCGCCATCCCCGCTCCCCCCGCGCTGTGTCCCCGGTGCCACCGGGCCGCTGTCGCGCAGACCATCGCGGACTCGAGCCCCATGAAGCGCTCGGCCTCGCTGCTCGGCCGAGCCCGCGGCGTCCGCCTGGACGATTTCAGCCTGGAGCGCGTCCCCCGAGGACGGGCAGCGCCACCACCACCACCACCACCCCCCCCTCCGCCGGGGCCACCGCGGCCACCGCGCCTCCGAGCGCTCCCTCAGCCGCTACACGGACGGCGACACAGGTGCGACCCCCGCCTCATATTGTGGGGGGGGGGCACACATCCCACCACTGCCTTTTCCCCCACCCCGCGTGTCCCCGAGGTGCCTTTGGGTCGCTGGTGTCCCCTCCGCGTCACCCCTGGAGCCTCAAATCGGGGGGGACTGCAAAAACAAAAAAAAAGAGCCAAAAAAAATATCCCAAATTGCAGCTAAAGTCCTCAAAAATTCCACCCCCCCCTCAAAATTCCCCCAAGGATGTCAAACCCTCTCCTCGCCACCAAAAATCGCCTCAAGGGAAACCCCCACCCAAAAAAACCCGTCATTGAGCGCCAAAATCTCCGAGGAGCCCCAAAATATCCAAGCCACACCCCCCCCCAAAAAAAACCAAACAAACAAAACCCAAACCAACCCCAAATTGCCCCAGAACGCCATAAATCCCAAATTTTTTTGATTTTTTTTGGAGATTCCCAAGGACATCCGTACCTCCCCAAACACCCCCCTCCCTCCAAAAATCGCCTCAAGGGGACCCCCCCCAAAAACCCCAAAAATCCCAGGGGTGAGCCCCAAAATCAAAGTCAACCCCCCTCCCCAAAAAACAAAACAAAAAACCCAAAATCTTCGCAGAACTCCTCAAATCCCCAATTTTTTTTGGGGGGGGGAAATTCCCCCTCTCCCAGGGTTGGGCACGGACCTGAGCCTCACCACGCAATCGGGGGGCGACGCCCCCCCCCCAAAAGAGCGGGACCCCGAGCGGGGCCGCCCCAAGGACCGGCGGCACCGGCACCACCACCACCACCACCACCACCACCACCACCACGGGGGGGGCGCGGCCGAGCAGCAGCACCGGGAGCGCTGCGCGCCCCCCCCCGCCGCCGCCGCCCCCCCCCAGGAGTACGGGCGGCCCCGGTCCCGCGACCGCCGCTGGTCCCGCTCGCCCAGCGAGGGCCGGGGGGAGCACGCGGGACCCCCCCGCCAGGTGGGTGCGCCCCCCGCTCCGATCCCCCCTCTCCGCCTCTAACACCCCCCCTTCCCATTATTTGGGGGGGGGGGGCACCAAGGGCTGCACCCCCGGTGGATTCAACCAATTCAACCAAAGACCCCCCCCCCCCAAAAAAAAATCCCCCGAAATGGGGAGGGAACGGTGCGAGCTCTCCAAACCCCCCCCCCTCCCCAAAACATCTCTGAGGGACTTTTTGGGTGAGGGGGGGGGCGTCCCAGTTACACCAGCAGAGCCCCCCGCTCTGCCCGGGGGGGGGAGTCCAGTCTCCTCACCCCCCCCCAAAAAATTTGGGGGTCCACTGACCAACTTGGGGGGGGGTCCAGTGCCCAACTTGGGGGGGGTCCAACCTCCCCCTCCTCGGGGGTCCAGCCGCCCCCCCAAGGAACGGCACCACCCAATGGGAAGCCGTTTTGGGGGGGGGGCGGCGGCGACGCTTCGAGACCCCTCCCAATGCGTCCCCCCCTCCTTGCTCTCAGCCCCTCCCCCCCCCGTGCCCGCACAGAGCCCCCCCCCCTCCCTCGCTTGCCCTTGCCCCCCCATTTTCCATTTTCGGCTGCTTTTTTTTTGTTTTTTTGGGGGGCGGGGGGTCCTGCCTTGATTCACCTCTCTGCTGTTTCCCCATGGCTGTGCTTTGGCTGCGCTGTCACGGCGAGGGGTGGCCCAGGTAAGCGCCTCGGGGCCCCCAAAAAATTTTTGCTCCGGCCCCCCTAAGGCTCCTCCGGCCACCCTGGAAAGTTTGGAACAAAGCTGCCCCCCCCCGCAAAATTCCCAAATTTCCAGAAATCAAGAGTCTCACACACCCCCCTCCCGCCCAAGCTGGGTCTGGGGGCTCCTCCATAGTCCTGGGGGGTGGGGGGGGCACAGAGCCTGTGCTGAGGTTTGGGGGTTCACAGCCCCTCCCCACACACCCTGAAATGGGTCTGGGGTCCTCAGCTCTCCCCCCCCATTCAGAGAACACAGACCCCCCGATGCCTCAATTGGGGGTTGGGGTCCTCACCCCCCATCCCGGCATCGGGGGCTCACGGACCCCCCCCCCAAACTCACAGAACAATTGAGGGGTAACGCCCCCCCCAGGACCCCCAGATTTGGGGTTGTCCCCCCCCCTCTCCGGGGCTGACTCTTCCAAACTTCTCCACCCCCCCCCCCCCCAAACCCCGAGCTTTGCCTTGCGAGCGCTTTTGGGGGGGGACCCAGCGCCCCTCCCCCTCCCCTTTCGTGTCCCTTTTGTCGCCTGCGCTCCCCTTTGTGCCCCCCGCGCCTGCACGGCTCGTGGCTGTGTCCCCCGCCGCGGCTGCGACCCCCCCCGGGTCCCCATTTCCCTTCCTCCTCCCCCCTCTCCATGCTGTCCCCGCGATGTCCCCACGGTGTCCCCCGTGTCCCCCCCCCCGTGTCCCCTCCGCTCCCCTGTGCCCCCCTCTCCGGGTCCCCATTTCCCTTCCTCTCCCCCCTCCATGCTGTCCCCATGCTGTCCCCATGCTGTCCCCACGATGTCCCCGTGTCCCCCCCACCGTGTCCCCCCCCCATGTCCCTTCCACTCCTCTGTGCCCCCCTCCCCCGGTCCCCATTTCCTTCCTTCTCCCCCCTCCATGCTGTCCCCACGGTGTCCCCGTGTCCCCCCACCGTGTCCCCCCATGTCCCCTCCGCTCCCCTGTGTCCCCCTCCCCTGGTCCCCATTTCCCTTCCTCTCCCCCCTCCATGCTGTCCCCACGATGTCCCCACGGTGTCCCCGTGTCCCCCCCCGCCCTCCCGGTGCCACCGCCGCTGTCGCTGTCGCCGCAGGGCAGCAGCTCGGTCAGCGGCAGCCCGGTGCTCTCCACGTCCGGGACCAGCACCCCGCGCCGCACCCGCCGCCAGCTCCCGCCGACCCCCGCCACTCCTCGGCCCCACGTCTCGTACTCGCCCGCCGCCCGCCGCCCCCCGCCCGCCGCGCCGCCCCCGCCGCCCGCGGCCCCGCCGCCCCCGCCGCCCGCCGAGCCCCGCCCCGCCCGCCCCGCCGCCGCCTCGCGCTGGCCCCCCGCGACACCGAGCCGCCGATGCCGCCGGACGGACGCGCCCCCCGCGCCCCCCGCGCCACCGGGACCCCCGGTGGGGGCGGCCCGTCCCCGCCGCGGCCCGGGCGGCGGCTGCCCAACGGGTACTACCCGGGCCACGGCGGCACCGGGAAAGGGCGGCCCGGTCTGCGCGACCCCTACAGCGAGACGGACGATGATTGCTGCTAGCGGCGTGTCGCGACAGGGCGCGCACGGAGCCCGCGTATCGCGACAGCGTGTCGCGGCCAGGGGGGTGGATGTCGCCACCCGCACCGCGCCCCCCGCCCGCTCCCGGGGTTTTGGATGAGTTTTATCATCTGGAGGAGCCGCCGCCGCGGGGGGGGGGGCGGAACCGGGGACCCCCGCACCCCGAGACTCCCCCGGGACCCCCCGAACCCCCCAGCCCGGTCGGGAGGAGCCGCCGGGACGGGAGCGGAGCCTGGGAGGCTCCGGGATGGGCAGCGGGAACACCGGGTACCGTCACCGGGGACGGCGGGAACACCGGGAACCGGCGCCGGGAACACCGGGAACCGGCACTGGGAATACCGGGAACCGGCACCGGGAACGAACACCGGGAACAAGCACCGGCCCCTCCCCGGCCCGAGGCACGGAGGCGGCGGAACCGGGGCCGCCGCCATTGCATGAACCGAGTTACCGAAACCGAGAAATAAAAGATCAAAGATAAAAAAAGGCAAAAAAAAAAAACCAAAAAACCCAAAACCAAACAAAAAAAAAAAAAAAACCAAACCGAACCCGAAAAAAAAAGAAACCAAACCGAAAAATCCCAAACCGGAACCATTAAAAAAAAAAGGAATTTTGGATCGAGCCCGTCTCGCTCCTTCCCGGGACCGCGGTGGGGAGAGGGCGAGGGGGGGGGCACCCCGCGGGCCCGGAGCCCCCCGTGACCCCCCCGGTAACCCCGCGCGGAGCTTCCCGGAACCGGAACCGGGGGGGGTTTCCCGGGTGGTTCCCCCGCCCCCGGTACCGGATATTCCCCTCCCCCCCGGGAAACCGAAGCCGGAAGAGACGGGGGGCGGGGGTCCGAATTTCCCCCCCCCCGATTCAGACCGAGCCCCCCGACCCATCCGAGGACCCCCCGAGCCCCCCCACCCCCAAATTCCCTTTGTTCCTCCCCAAATCCAGCAGCGGTGCCCCCCAAAAAAACTCCCCCCGAGGCAGCGGCTGCACAAAACCCACTTTTATTTCATTAACAAAATAATAATTAAGCACAATTAACGGGGGGGGGCGGCAGGGCCAGCCTGGAACCCCACCGGGAGCCCCGAGAGTCCGTTCGTGTCCGGTTCCGTTCCACCGGGGGCCCGCAGCAGTTTGGGGGATCCCCGTTAATTTCTGTGTGTCCCGGGGGTTCCCCGTTAATGTCCGCGTGTCCCGGGGGGTTCCCCGTTAATTTCTGTGTGTCCCGGGGGTTCCCCGTTAATGTCCGCGTGTCCCGGGGCTTTCCAGAACCGGTTCCGTGTGTCCCGGGGGGATCCCCGTTAATGTCCGTGTGTCCCGGGGGATCCCCGTTAAGTTCCGTGTCGGCTCCCCGGAGGGCTCAGCACGCCCCGACGGCGCGGACCAGGAAACCGAAAGCGGCTGCGGGCGGTCCCGAGCAGCGCCCGGGCGGCCCCGGTGGCACCGGCGGCGCCTCCGCCTCCAACCGCGCCCGTTTGCTCGGTACCGGCCCCCGGCCCGGCCCCGCCGAGCCGCTGCTGCGCCGCTTCTGCCCGGCCCGGGGCGCTCCGGTGGACCGGGGAGGGCCGGGGGCAGCGGGAGGCGGGTCCCGGTTCGCGGGGTCCGGGGCGGGACGGGGACCCGCGGTCAGGGCGGGGTCCCGGTCCCGGTTCGCGGGGCTCGAGGGCTCCGCACTCGGTCGCTCGGGGGGGCATCCCCGGTACCGTTCACTGCGGGGGGCTGCGCTCGGTGGGTTCCGGGGGTCCCCGGTGCAGTCCCTGAGGGGGTTCCCCCATTCTTGCTCGGTCCGGTTCGTCGCTCGGTCCGGCCGCTCCGCGCTCGGTGTGTTCGGGCACCGGGGGTCCCCGTTCGGGTCGCCTCCCGGTACCGGGGTCGCTCCGTCCCTCGCAGCCCCGCTAATCTCCGGTACCGGGCTCGTTCCGTCCCTCGCAGCCCCGCTAATCTCCGGTACCGGGGTCACTCCGTTCCCCGCGGTCCCGCTAATCTCCGGTACCGGGGTCACTCCGTTCCCCGCAGCCCCGCTAATCTCCGGTACCGGGCTCGCTCCGTCCCTCGCAGCCCCGCTAATCTCCGGTACCGGGCTGGCTCCATTCCCCGCGGTCCCGCTAATCTCCGGTACCGGGCTCGCTCCATTCCTCGCGGCCCCGCTAATCTCCGGTACCGGGCTCGCTCCGTTCCTCGCAGCCCCGCTAATCTCCGGTCCCGGGAGGATCCCGGCGGCGGCTCGGGCGCTCAGGTACCGATGTCGTGCGGCGCGGACGAGCAGCGAGAGCTGCAGGCTCCGGTGCAAGCGGAGGCCGCCCCGCCGCACCCGGCACCGGTAAAGCTTCCACACCGACACCGTCAGCAGCCGCTGCGCCTCCTCCATGGCGGCCCCGGCAATGCCCCGGGACGGCCCCGCCGCGCTTCTTGTACCGCCCTGACCCCCCCGGTTCCCCCCACCACCGCATCCGGTCCCGGGACCGCCCCGAGCCCCCCCCCCCGCCACCGCATCCGGCCCCGCCGCGTCTCGGAGGCGCCGGGGACGGAAATGGGTCTGGGGGGGGGGGGCTCGGTGCCCCGGGGAGGGGTCGCGTCCGTCCCCAGCCCCCCCAAAGGATTTGGGGTCTCTGTGAAAATTGGGGGGGGGGGTTCCCCGCTGCCTGAGGTGGGGGCTCCCCGTGGTTTTGTGGGGGTCCCTGTGCCCCCCATATATTTGGGGGGGGGGGGTTTCTGTACTCACCACGTTTGTTTGGGGGAGGGTCCCTGTGCCCCCCCATGTGTTGGGGAGGGGTCCTTGTGCCCCCCCATGATTTTGGGGAGGGGTCCCTGCGCCCCCTCCCGTCTGTTTGAGCGGCTCCTGTGCCCCCCCACCATGAATTTCGGGGGTCCCTGCGCCCCCTCCCCTGGTTTTAGGGGTCCCTGCGCCCCCCGTGTCCTCCTCCCCCACCCGGGGATCCCCTCCCCGCCCCCGCCACTTCCATGCCCATATAAGGCAGCGCTGACGTCACTGGGAAAAGGGGCGGGGCCACGCGCGGGACAAGGCGGGGAAATCCGCTTCCGCATGCCCATATAAGGGCAAAAAGGGGCGGAACCACCCCTGCGAGCCCCCCCCGGGGTTTTTCGCGCCCCCCCCCCAATTTCCCAGCCCCCGGGGCCGTTTTTGGGGGTGCTGGGGCGCGGCTGTTACAAACTCTGTGTTTATTTTCACTATTCACACGCTCCCTCGCGCCCAACAGCAGTTCATGTGCAACCTCCAGCGTCGGGGGGGGGGGGTCCCGGAGTGGGGAGGGGTCCTGGTGGGTCTGGGGGCGCTCCAGAAGGGCCCCTGGGGGGTGTCCGGGATGGGGGGGGCGGGTCTTGGCACTTCATTACACAGGACAGACAGGGCTGGGGGGGGTCCATGCGCCCCCCACCCCCCAAATTCTGTACAGCAACGAGAGGGGAAGGGGGAGAACGAAGAGATGGACCCCGATTTTGGGAGGGGGGCTGGGGGCAGCAGGGAGACCCCTCCCCCGCATTCCTCCGGGAGGAAAAAGGGGAAACTGAGGCACGGGGCAGCGGGAAAAGGAGGCAATTCGGGAAAAACAAATTCTGACTTCACCCAATTCCTGGGAAATTTGGGGCGGGGGGAAATCTGGGAATGCCGGCACGCCCCGCTGGGAGGGGGGAGCCGAAGTTTTGGGGCAATTTTCAGGGTCCCGAGGGGAATTTTAGGAATTCCCCTTGGCTCTCTTGGGGTCCCGGGGACGCTGGCGCGGGTTTTTGAGGGAATATCCCGGGACAAAAAAAATCGGAAAATTGGGAATTTTGAGGGGGCCAGGGACCCCCTCTCCCCCAAAAACCAGGACCGGGGGTCGCACCGAGCCTCCCGCCGCCCCCGCCGCCCCCTCTTCCAGCACGTGGCAAGGCCGGGGGGGTGGTGGTGGTTAAACCCCCGGTGTGTCCCCCGGGGCTCTCCGTGTCCCCCCGTCCCCTCTGTCCCCTCCGTGTCCCCCCCGCCGCTCTCCCGCGCCCGCCGCCCCGCGCGTTCCCCCCGCGCCGCCCCTCACACACGGGCGCCGCCATCTTGCGCCGCTCACGTGACCACGGCGGCCGCGCAGGATCTGAAAACCTCCGCCCGCCGCTCCAAAAACGCCTGTCCGCGGCATTGCCCGCCGGCGGCGCGGGAAGAAACCGATCCCACCGTACCCCGCGAGCGGCACGCGGTGCGCCAGCACCCCGCGCTTTTCCTCCGCGCTCCCCACGCGTTCCCCGCCTCTCCCGCCCGTTAAACTCCGCGGGGTCAGCGGGCGGCGCTGGGTGGATGATTCGGCGCTCGGCTGGTCGCGCAGGCGCGGGCGGCGCGCTCGGCGCTCGGCCGGTCGCGCCTGCCGCACAATGAATGGCCGCTGAGCGCGGCGGCCCCGGGAGCGGCTCCGGCAGCGGCCGCGGCCCCAGCGCAGCGCCCCCGGCCCCCGGTACGGCACCGACCCCCCTGCCCCGCCCCGAGCCCGCCCGCTGCCCCTTGCACCGGCTCCCCGGTGCTCCGCTTCCCTCCCGCACCGGGCCCGGTAACCACCCCCCCCCCCGTTCCCCCGGGCCTGCGGCGCCTCCCGCCCCCCCCCGCGCTGGGGATCCCCCGGTTCTCCCGGGGCGGCGCCGCTGTTGCTGCCGGGAATGGGGGGGCGGGGCTCTGTCCGTGCCCCCTCCGCGCTGTGGGGATTGGGGGTCCCCCCCTCCCCTCCCCCCACTGCGGACCCCCCTGGCTTGGGGGGTTTTGGGACACCCCCCCCCCCAAAAACAAAAAATTTGGGGTCCCCTCGGTGTGACCTCGGAGGGTTCGGGGGTCCCGTCCCTTCCCCTGCTGGGCACGGGGGGCTCCGCTGTCCCCAGGCCAGGGAGGGGGGTCCCTTTGGGTGACCCCCCCCGTGTTTTGGGGTCCCTCTGCTCATCCCCCAACTGGAGGTTCCCCCCCCCTCTCAAATTTGGGGAACCCCCCCCTCAATTTCCCATCTGGGATCTCCCCCAGCCCCCAGGTCACACTCGGGGGTCTCCTTCCCCCAGTTTGGGGAAGTCTCCCCCAAACCCTGCGGCCCCCGGGGAGGGGGGTCCCTGCCCTGCGCCCCCCCCCCAATTCCCTCAGAGCCCCCCTGGCCCTGGTGGGGACCTGGGGGGGGGGTTTGGGGTTGGGGGCTTTGTGGGACCCCTGTCCCTGCTCTGTCCCCCCACAATGTCCCTGCTGTCCCCAGCACCCCATGTGCTGTCCCCACAATGTCCCCAACACCCCCTGTTGCCCCCCATTGTCCCCAACTCCCCCCGTGTGTCCCCAGTGTCCCCAACCTCCCTCAATGTCCCCAACGTCCCCAATGCCCCTCGCTGTCCCCAATGTCCCCAACGCCCCTCAATGTCCCCCAATGCCCCCCACTGTCCCAACACCTCTCAATGTCCCAAACACCCTGGTTGCCCCCCCACTGTCCCCAACTCCTCCCGTGCTGTCCCCACTGTCCCCAGTGTCCCCAACTCTCCCCATGTGCCCCTCATGTGTCCCCAACTCCCCCTGTGCTGTCCCCACTGTCCCCAACTCGCCCCGTGTGTTCCCAATGTCCCCAACTCCCCCTGTGCTGTCCCCACTGTCCCCAACTCCTCCCGTGCTGTCCCCACTGTCCCCACTGTCCCCAATGCCCCCCGTGTGTCCGCAATGTCCCCAACTCCCCCATGTGTCCCCACTGTCCCCACTGTCCCCACTGTCCCCAATGCCCCCCGTTTGATCCCAATGCCCCCCATGTGTTCCCAATGCCCCCGTGTGTCCCCAATGTCCCCAACTCCCCCCGTGTGTCCCTCACTGTCCCCAGTGTCCCCAACTTCCCCCTGTGCTGTCCTCACTGTCCCTAGTGTCCCCAACTCTCCCCATGTGTCCCTCACTGTCCCCAACTCCCCCCGTGTGTCCCCACTGTCCCCAATGTCCCCAACTCCCCCCGTTTGTCCCCAGTGCCCCCCGTGCCCCTCATGTGTCCCCAACTCCCCCCGTGCTGTCCCCAGTGCCCTCCATCTGTCCCCACTGTCCCCACTGTCCCCAACTCCCCCTGTGCTGTCCCCACTGTCCCCAACTCCCCCAGTGTGTCCCCACTGTCCCCACTGTCCCCAACTCCCCCAGTGTGTCCCCAATGTCCCCAGTGTCCCCAACTCGCCCCGTGTGTTCCCAATGTCCCCAACTCCCCCAGTGTGTCCCCAATGTCCCCGCTGTCCCCACTGTCCCCAACTCCCCTAGTGTGTCCCCACTGTCCCCACTGTCCCCAACTCCCCCTGTGCTGTCCCCAGTGCCCTCCATCTGTCCCCACTGTCCCCCACTGTCCCCAACTCCCCCTGTGCTGTCCCCACTGTCCCCAACTCCCCCAGTGTGTCCCCAATGTCCCCAGTGTCCCCAACTCCCCCTGTGCTGTCCCCACTGTCCCCAACTCCCCCAGTGTGTCCCCACTGATGTCCCCACTGTCCCCAACTCGCCCCGTTTCCCCGCCAGGCCCCGCCCGGCGCCCGCCATGGCGCAGACGCTGCAGATGGAGATCCCCAACTTCGGCAACAGCATCCTGGAGTGCCTGAACGAGCAGCGCCTGCAGGGGCTCTTCTGCGACGTCTCCGTGGTGGTCAAGGGCCACGCGTTCAAGGCGCACCGCGCCGTGCTGGCCGCCAGCAGCTCCTACTTCCGAGACCTCTTCCACAGCTCCAAGAGCGCCGTGGTGGAGCTGCCGGCCGCCGTGCAGCCGCAGAGCTTCCAGCAGATCCTCAGCTTCTGCTACACCGGCCGGCTCAGCATGAACGTGGGCGACCAGTTCCTGCTGATGTACACGGCGGGCTTCCTGCAGATCCAGGAGATCATGGAGAAGGGCACCGAGTTCTTCCTCAAGGTCCGTGTTGGGTGCGGGGGGTTCAAGGGGCAGGGGGGAGTGGGCGATGTGAGTCCCGCGGTGCTAGAAGGCTGATTTGTTATTGTATAATATTATATATGTTGTATTATTATATATGTTGTGTTACGTCGTGTTATATCGTGTAATGTCATATCATATAATATCATTATTATATTATATTAATATATAATATATATGTGTAATATAATGGAAGGAGGAAGCGATGAATCTGACTCCCATGTTCTTAGAAGGCTTAGTTATTGTTATATTACATTACATTATATATTTATATATATATATATAATATATAATATATATATATATACTATATATATATAATATATATATTATATATATATATATATATATAATATATAATATATATTATATATATTATATATACAATAATATATATATAATATATATATGTGTAATATAATGGAAGGAGGAAGCGATGAATTTTACTCCATGTTCTTAGAAGGCTTAGTTATTATTATATTACATTACATTTTATATATATATATCTCTAAATAAAATATATAATATATAATATGTAATATGTAATAATATAATATATAATATAATATATAATACATAATATATAATACATAATATATAATACATAATATATAATACATAATATGTAATAATATAATATATAATATATAGAATATATATAATATATAGAATATATAGAATATTTAATTATATATAATTTATATATATGATTATATATAATATCACACATATATATTAATATAGTATAGTAGAGTATGGTATATAGTATAATATAGTATAGTATACTATATTATATTAATATATAGTATATGTGTAACATAATATTTTATATAATTATATATATATATATAAAAAATGTATATATAATGTAATGTAATAATAGTAAATCAACCTTCAGAGGAGTCCCACTCACTCACTCATTGCTCCCTCATCCTGCCCACCCTGCA
>NW_022148082.1:0-50446 GCF_901933205.1 Camarhynchus parvulus
GGTTTGATAGTGCCAACGGAGTCCTACAATCTGCCATCAAGGACCTGGCCTGGTGACGTTTTTGTTTCTCCGGGAAAGGGTCGTTTGTTTATGTTTGGGGGCCATAGGCTGAGGTGGCCGGCTGGCTCCTGAAAATCCGCGATACGCGGGATGCCTCCCAGACCCAAGCTGGCACCAGTGCCAACTCAGGCTGGTTTGATAGTGCCAACGGAGTCCTACAATCTGCCATCAGTAACCTGGGCATGTGAGTTTTTGTTTCAGAGGGAAAGGGCCGTTTTTATATTCGGGTGCCTGTGGCCGGATGTGGCCGTCTGGCTCCTGAAAATCCGCGATGCTAGGATGACTCCCAGACCCAAGCTGGCACCAGTGCCAACTCGGGCTGGTTTGATAGTGCCAACGGAGTCCTACAATCTGCCATCAAGGACCGGGGCTGGTGACTTTTATTTCAAAGGGAAAGCGCCGTTATTTATATTTGGGTGCCTGTGGCCCACAGTGGCCGGCTGGCTCCAGAAAATCCGCGATAGGCAGGATGCCTCCCAGACCCAAGCTGGCACCAGTGCCAACTCTGGCTGGTTTGATAGTGCCAACGGAGTCCCACAATCTGCCATCTAGGAAAGGGGCTGGTGAGTTTTGTTTCAGAGGGAAAGGCCCGTTGTTTATGTTTGGGGCCATAGGCCTGGGTAGCCCACTGGCTCCTGAAAATCCGCGATACGCAGGATGCCTCCCAGACCCAAGCTGGCACCAGTGCCAACTCGGGCTGGTTTGATAGTGCCAACGGAGCCCTACAATCCGCCATCAAGAACCTGGTCTGGTGACGTTTGTTTCTCCGGGAAAAGGTCGTTGTTTATGTTTGGGGCCATAGGCCCGGAGTGGCCGGCTGGCTCCTGAAAATCCGCGATACGCAGGATGCCTCCCAGACCCAAGCTGGCCCCAGTGCCAACTCGGGCTGGTTTGATAGTGCCAACAGAGTCCCACAATCTGCCATCAAGGACCGGGCCTGGTGAGTTTTGTTTCAGAGGGAAAGGCCCGTTGTTTACGTTTGGGCGCCTTAGGCCCGGAGTGGCCGGCTGGCTCCTGAAAATCCGCGGTACGCAGGATGCCTCCCAGACCCAAGCTGTCACCAGTGCCAAATTGGGCTGGTTTGATAGTGCCAACAGAGTCGCACAATCTGCCATCCAGAACCGGGGTTGGTGACTTTTATTTCAAAGGGAAAGCGCCGTTGTTTATATTTGGGGGCCTGTAGCCCGGAGTGGCCGTCTGGCTCCTGAAAATCCGCGATACGCAGGATGACTCCCAGACCCAAGCTGGCTCCAGTGCCAACTCAGACTGGTTTCATCGTGCCAAAGGAGTTCCTCAATATACCATCAAGAACACGGCCTGGTGACTTTTGTTTCAGAGGGAAAGGGCCGTTGTTTATGTTTGGGTGCCATAGGCCCGGAGAGTCCGGTTGGCTCCAGAAAATCAGCGATAGGCAGGATGCCTCCCAGACCCAAGCTGGCACCAGTGCCAACTCTGTCTGGTTTGATAGTGCCAACGGAGTCCTACGATCTGCCATCAAGGACCGGGGCTGGTGACTTTTCTTTCAGAGGGAAAGACCCGTTGTTTATATTTGGGGCCATAGTCCCGGGTGGCCGGCTGGCTCCTGAAAATCCACCATAGGCAGGGTGCTTCCCAGACTCAAGCTGGCCCCAGTGCCAACTCTGCTGGTTTGATAGTGCCAACGGAGTCCCACAATCTGCCATCAAGGGAAGGGACTGGTGAGTTTTGTTTCTGAGGGAAAGGCCCGTTGTTTATGTTTGGGGGCCATAGGCCAGGAGTGGCCGGCTGGGTCCTGAAAATCCGCGTCGCATGGGATGCCTCCCAGACCCAAGCTGGCACCAGTGCCAACTCGGGCTGGTTTGATAGTGCCAACGGAGTCCTACAATCTGCCCTCAGTAACCTGTGCTGGTGAGTTTTTTTCACAGGGAAAGGGGCCGTTTTTATATTTGGGTGCCTGTGGCCCGGAGTGGCCGTCTGGCTCCTGAAAATCCGTGATACGCAGGATGCCTCCCAGACCCAAGCTGGCACCAGTGCCAACTCGGGCTGGTTTGATAGTGCCAACGGAGTCCTACAATCTGCCATCTTCAACCGGGGCTGGTGACTTTAATTCCAAAGGGAAAGGGCCGTTGTTTATGTTTTGGGGCGAAGGCCTGGAGTGGCCGGCTGGCTCCAGAAAATCCTCGATATGCTGGATGCCTCCCAGACCCAAGCTGGCACCAGTGCCAACTCTGGCTGGTTTGATAGTGCCAACGGAGTCCTACAATCTGCCATCAAGGACCTGGCCTGGTGACGTTTGTTTCTCGGGGAAAAGTTCGTTGTTTATGTTTGGGGGCCATAGGCCCGGAGTGGCCGTCTGGCTCCTGAAAATCCGCGATAGGCAGGATGCCTCCCAGACCCAAGCTGGCACCAGTGCCAACTCGGGCTGGTTTGATAGTGCCAACGGAGTCCTACAATCTGCCATCAAGGACCGGGGCTGGTGACTTTTATTTCTAAGGGAAAGCGCCGTTATTTATATTTGGGTGCCTGTGGCCCACAGTGGCCGGCTGGCTCCAGAAAATCAGCGATAGGCTGGATGCCTCCCAGACCCAAGCTGGCACCAGTGCCAACTCAAACTAGTTTGATAGTGGCAACGGAGTCCCACAATCTGCCATCAAGGAAAGGGGCTGGTGAGTTTTGTTTCAGAGGGAAAGGCCCGTTGTTTATGTTTGGGGGCCATAGGCCTGGAGTGGCCCACCGGCTCCTGAAAATCCGCGATACGCAGGATGCCTCCCAGACCCAAGCTGGCACCAGTGCAAACTCGGGCTGGTTTGATAGTGCCAACGGAGTCCTACAATCTGCCATCAAGGACATGGCCTTGTGACTTTTGTTTTTCACGGGGAAAGGCCGTTGTTTATGTTTGGGTGCCATAGGCCCGGAGTGGCCGGCTGGCTCCTGAAAATCCGCGATACGCAGGATGCCTCCCAGACCCAAGCTGGCACCACTGCCAACTCGGGCTGGTTTGATAGTGCCAACAGAGTCCTACAATCTGCCATCAAGGACAGGGCCTGGTGAGTTTTGTTCCAGAGGGAAAGGCCCGTTGTTTATGTTTGGGCGCCTTAGGCCCGGAGTGGCCGGCTGGCTCCTGAAAATCCCGATGCGCAGGATGCCTCCCAGACCCAAGCTGGCACCAGTGCCAATTGGGCTGGTTTGATAGTGCCAACAGAGTCCTACAATCTGCCATCCAGAACCGGGGTTGGTGACTTTTTATTTCAAAGGGGAAAGCGCCCGTTGTTTATATTTGGGGGCCTGTAGCCGGGGTGGCCGGCTGGCTCCTGAAAATCCGCGATACGCAGGATGACTCCCAGAACCAAGCTGGCACCAGTGCCAACTCGGGCTGGTTTTGATAGTGCCAATGGAGTCCTACAATCTGCCATCAAGAAAATGGCCTGGTGACGTTTGTTTCTCGGGGAAAAGGTCCTTGTTTATGTTTGGGGGCCATAGGCCTGGAGTAGCCGGCTGGCTCCTGAAAATCCGCGACACGCAGGATGCCTCCCAGACCCAAGCTGGCACCAGTGCCAACTCGGGCTGGTTTGATAGTGCCAACAGAGTCCTACAATCTGCCATCAGTAACCTGGGCATGTGAGTTTTGTTTCAGAGGACAAAGGGCCGTTATTTATATTTCGGTGCCTGTGGCCAGGAGTGGCCGTCTGGCTCCTGAAAATCCGCGATACGCAGGATGACTCCCAGACCCAAGCTGGCACCAGTGCCAACTCAGACTGGTTTCATCGTGCCAACGGAGTCCCACAATCTGCCATCAGGACCGGGGCTGGTGACTTTTTGTTTCAGAGGGAAAGGCCCGTTGTTTATGTTTGGGTGCCATAGGCCCGGAGTGGCCGGCTGGCTCCTGAAAATCCGCGATACGCAGGATGCCTCACACACCCAAGCTGGCACCAGTGCCAACTCGGGCAGGTTTGATAGTGCCAACAGAGTCCTACAATCTGCCATCAGTGACCTGGGCATATGAGTTTTGTTTCTGAGGGAAAGGCCCTTTGTTTATGTTTGGGGGCCATAGGCCCGGAGTGGCTGGCTGGCTCCTGAAAATCCGCGATACGCAGGATGCCTCCCAGACCCAAGCTGGCCCCAGTGCCAACTCGGGCTGGTTTGATAGTGCCAACAGAGTCCTACAATCTGCCATCATGAACATGGCCTGGTGACGTTTGTTTTCTCGAGGGAAAAGTTCGTTGTTTATGTTTGGGGGCCATAGGCCCGGAGTGGCCGGCTGGCTCCTGAAAATCCGCGATACGCAGGATGCCTCCCAGACCCAAGCTGGCACCAGTGCCAACTCAGGCTGGTTTGATAGTGCCAACAGAGTCCTACAATCTGCCATCATTAACCTGAGCATGTGTGTTTTGTTTCAGAGGGAAAGGGCCGTTTTTTATATTCGGGTGCCTGTGGCCCGGAGTGGCTGTCTGGCTCCTGAAAATCCGTGATAGGCAGGATGACGCCCAGACCCAAGCTGGCACCAGTGCCAACTCGGGCTGGTTTGATAGTGCCAACGGAGTCCTACAATCTGCCATCCATAACCGGGGCTGATGACTTTTATTTCACAGGGAAAGGGCCGTTGTTTATATTTGGGTGCCTGTGGCCAACAGTGGCCGTCTGGGTCCTGAAAATCCGCGGTACGCAGGATGCCTCCCAGACCCAAGCTGGCACCAGTGCCAACTCGGGCTGGTTTGATAGTGGCAACGGAGTCCCACAATCTGCCATCAAGGAAAGGGGCTGGTGAGTTTTGTTTCTGAGGGAAAGGCCCGTTGTTTAAGTTTGGGGGCCATAGGCCTGGAGTGGCCCACCGGCTCCCGAAAATCCGCGATACGCAGGATGCCTCCCAGACCCAAGCTGGCACCAGTGCCAACTCGGGCTGGTTTGATAGTGCCAACGGAGTCCTACAATCTGCCATCCAGAACCGGGGTTGGTGACTTTTATTTCAAAGGGATAGCGCCGTTGTTTATATTTTGGTACCTGTGGCCCACAGTGGCCGGCTGGCTCCAGAAAATCCGCGATAGGCAGGATGCCTCCCAGACCCAAGCTGGCACCAGTGCCAACTCAGACTGGTTTCATCGTGCCAACGGAGTCCCACAATCTGCCATCAAGGACCGGGGCTGGTGACTTTTGTTTCAGAGGGAAAGGCCCGTTGTTTATGTTTGGGTGCCATAGGCCCGGAGTGGCCGGCTGGCTCCTGAAAATCCGCGATACTCAGGATGCCTCCCAGACCCAAGCTGGCACCAGTGCCACCTCAGGCTGTTTTGATAGTGCCAACGGAGTCGCACAATCTGCCATCAAGGACCGGGGCTGGTGACTTTTGTTTCAGAGGAAAATGCCCGTTGTTTATGTTTGGGGGCCATAGGCCCAGAGTGGCCGGCTGGCTCCTGAAAATCGGCGATACGCAGGATGCCTCCCAGACCCAACCTGGCACCAGTGCTAATTCGTGCTGGTTTGATAGTGGCAACAGAGTCCTACAATCTGTCTTCAGGAACCAGGGTAGTGACTTTTGTTTCCCAGGGAACGTGCCGTTGTTTATGTTTGGGTTTATGTGGCCCGGAGTGGCCGGCTGGCTACCGAAAATCCTCGATAGGCTGGATGCCTCCCAGACCCAAACTGGCACCAGTGCCAACTCGGGCTGGTTTGATAGTGCCAACGGAGTCCTACAATCTGCCATCATGGACATGGCCTTGTGACTTTTGTTTCTCGGGGAAAAGGTCGTTGTTTATGTTTGGGGGCCATAGGCCCGGAGTGGCCGGCTGGCTCCTGAAAATTCGCAATAGGCAGGATGCCTCCCAGACCAATGCTGGCACCAGTGCCAACTCGGGCTGGTTTGATTGTGCCAACGGAGTCCCACAATCTGCCATCAAGGACAGGGGCTTGCGAGTTTTTTTTGAGAGGGAAAGGCCCGTTGTTTATATTTGGGGGCCAAAGGCCAGGAGTGGCCGGCTGGGTCCTGAATATCGGCGATACGCAGGATGCCTCCCAGACCCAAGCTGGCACCAGTGCCAACTCGGGCTGGTTTGATAGTGCCAACGGAGTCCTACAATCTGCCATCAGTAACCTGGGCATGTGAGTTTTGTTTCAGAGGGAAAGGGCCGTTTTTTATATTCGGGTGCCTGTGGCCAGGAGTGGCCGTCTGGCTCGTGAAAATCCGCGATACGCAGGATGACTCCCAGACCCAAGCTGGCACCAGTGCCAACTTGGGCTGGTTTGATAGTGCCAACGGAGTCCTACAATCTGCCATCAAGGACCGGGGCTGGTGACTTTTATTTCACAGGGAAAGGGCCGTTGTTTATATTTGGGTGCCTGTGGCCAACAGTGGCCGGCTGGCTCCTGAAAATCCGCCATAGGCAGGGTGCTTCCCAGACCCAAGCTGGCCCCAGTGCCAACTCTGGCTGGTTTGATTGTGCCAATGGAGTCCCACAATCTGCCATCAAGGAAAGGGGCTGGTGAGTTTTGTTTCTGAGGGAAAGGCCCGTTGTTTATGTTTGGGGGCCATAGGCCCGGAGTGGCTGGCTGGCTCCTGAAAATCCGCGATACGCAGGATGCCTCCCAGACCCAAGCTGGCACCAGTGCCAACTCGGGCTGGTTTGATAGTGCCAACGGAGTCCTACAATCTGCCATCAAGAACATGGCCTGGTGACGTTTGTTTCTCGGGGAAAAGGTCGTTGTTTATGTTTGGGGGCCATAGGCCCGGAGTGGCCGGCTGGCTCCTGAAAATCCGCGGTACGCAGGATGCCTCCCAGACCCAAGCTGGCACCAGTGCCAACTCGAGCTGGTTTGATAGTGCCAACAGAGTCCTACAATCTGCCATCATTAACCTGGGCATGTGTGTTTTGTTTCAGAGGGAAAGGGCCTTTTTTTTATATTCGGGTGCCTGTGGCCCGGAGTGGCCGTCTGGCTCCTGATAATCCGTGATACACAGGATGACTCCCAGACCCAAGCTGGCCACAGTGCAAACTCTGGCTGGTTTGATAGTGCCAACGGAGTCCCACAATCTGCCATCAAGGAAAGGTGCTGGTGAGTTTTGTTTCTGAGGGAAAGGCCCGTTGTTTATGTTTGGGGGCCATAGGCCCGGAGTGGCTGGCTGGCTCCTGAAAATCCGCGATAGGCAGGATGCCTCCCAGACCCAAGCTGGCACCAGTGCCAACTCAGGCTGGTTTGATAGTGCCAACGGAGTCCTACAATCTGCCATCAAGAACATGGCCTGGTGACGTTTGTTTCTTGGGGAAAAGGTCGTTGTTTAGGTTTGGGGGCCATAGGCCTGGAGTGGCCGTCTGGCTCCTGAAAATCCGCGATAGGCAGGATGCCTCTCAGAACCAAGCTGGCACCAGTGCCAACTCGGGCTGGTTTGATAGTGCCAACAGAGTCCTACAATCTGCCATCAGTAACCTGGGCATGTGTGTTTTGTTTCAGAGGGAAAGGGCCGTTTTTTATATTCGGGTGCCTGTGGCCTGGAGTGGCCGTCTGGCTCCTGAAAATCCGCGATACGCAGGATGACTCCCAGACCCAAGCTGGCACCAGTGCCAAGTCGGGCTGCTTTGATAGTGCCAACGGAGTCCTACAATCTGCCATCAAGGACACGGCCTTGTGACTTTTGTTTCTCGGGGAAAAGGTCGTTGTTTATGTTTGGGCGCCTTAGGCCCGGAGTGGCCGGCTGGCTCCTGAAAATCCGCGGTACGCAGGATGCCTCCCAGACCCAAGCTGGCACCAGTGCCAAATTGGGCTGGTTTGATAGTGCCAACAGAGTCCTACAATCTGCCATCCAGAACCGGGGTTGGTGACTTTTATTTCAAAGGGAAAGCGCCGTTGTTTATATTTGGGGGTCTGTAGCCCGGAGTGGCCGTCTGGCTCCTGAAAATCCGCGATACGCAGGATGACTCCCAGAACCAAGCTGGCACCAGTGCCAACTCGGGCTGGTTTTGATAGTGCCAATGGAGTCCTACAATCTGCCATCAAGAAAATGGCCTGGTGACGTTTGTTTCTCGGGGAAAAGGTCGTTGTTTATGTTTGGGGGCCATAGGCCTGAGTGGCCGGCTGGCTCCTGAAAATCCGCGATACGCAGGATGCCTCCCAGACCCAAGCTGGCACCAGTGCCAACTCGGGCTGGTTTGATAGTGCCAACAGAGTCCTACAATCTGCCATCAGTAACCTGGGCATGTGAGTTTTGTTTCAGAGGACAAGGGCCGTTATTTATATTCGGGTGCCTGTGGCCAGGAGTGGCCGTCTGGCTCCTGAAAATCCGCGATACGCAGGATGACTCCCAGACCCAAGCTGGCACCAGTGCCAACTCAGACTGGTTTCATCGTGCCAACGGAGTCCCACAATCTGCCATCAAGGACCGGGGCTGGTGAGTTTTGTTTCTGAGGGAAAGGCCCGTTGTTTATGTTTGGGTGCCATAGGCCCGGAGTGGCCGGCTGGCTCCTGATAATCGGCGATACGCAGGATGCCTCCCAGACCCAAGCTGGCACCAGTGCAAACTCGGGCTGGTTTGATAGTGCCAACAGAGTCCTACAATCTGCCATCAAGAACATGGCCTGGTGACTTTTGTTTCTCGGGGAAAAAGTCGTTGTTTATGTTTGGGGGCCATAGGCCCGGGGTGGCCGGCTGGCTGCTGAAAATCCGCGATACGCAGGATGCCTCACACACCCAAGCTGGCACCAGTGCCAACTCGGGCAGGTTTGATAGTGCCAACAGAGTCCTACAATCTGCCATCAGTGACCTGGGCATATGAGTTTTGTTTCTGAGGGAAAGGCCCTTTGTTTATGTTTGGGGGCCATAGGCCCGGAGTGGCTGGCTGGCTCCTGAAAATCCGCGATACGCAGGATGCCTCCCAGACCCAAGCTGGCCCCAGTGCCAACTCGGGCTGGTTTGATAGTGCCAACAGAGTCCTACAATCTGCCATCAAGAACATGGCCTGGTGACGTTTGTTTCTCGGGGAAAAGTTCGTTGTTTATGTTTGGGGCCATAGGCCCGGAGTGGCCGGCTGGCTCCTGAAAATCCGCGGTACGCAGGATGCCTCCCAGACCCAAGCTGGCACCAGTGCCAACTCAGGCTGGTTTGATAGTGCCAACAGAGTCCTACAATCTGCCATCATTAACCTGGGCATGTGTGTTTTGTTTCAGAGGGAAAGGGCCGTTTTTTATATTCTGGTGCCTGTGGCCCGGAGTGGCTGTCTGGCTCCTGAAAATCCGTGATACGCAGGATGACTCCCAGACCCAAGCTGGCACCAGTGCCAACTCGGGCTGGTTTGATAGTGCCAACGGAGTCCTACAATCTGCCATCATTAACCTGGGCATGTGTGTTTTGTTTCAGAGGGAAAGGGCCGTTGTTTATATTTGGGTGCCTGTGGCCAACAGTGGCCCTCTGGGTCCTGAAAATCCGCGGTACGCAGGATGCCTCCCAGACCCAAGCTGGCACCAGTGCCAACTCGGGCTGGTTTTATAGTGCCAACGGAGTCCCACAATCTGCCATCAAGGAAAGGGGCTGGTGAGTTTTGTTTCAGAGGGAAAGGCCCGTTGTTTATGTTTGGGGGCCATAGGCCTGGGTGGCCACCGGCTCCTGAAAATCCGCGATGCGCAGGATGCCTCCCAGACCCAAGATGGCACCAGTGCCAAATTGGGCTGGTTTGATAGTGCCAACAGAGTCCTACAATCTGCCATCCAGAACCGGGGTTGGTGACTTTTATTTCAAAGGCAAAGCGCCGTTGTTTATATTTGGGGGCCTGAAGCCCGGAGTGGCCGTCTGGCTCCTGAAAATCCGCGATACGCAGGATGACTCCCAGAACCAAGCTGGCACCAGTGCCAACTCGGGCTGGTTTTGATAGTGCCAATGGAGTCCTACAATCTGCCATCAAGAAAATGGCCTGGTGACGTTTGTTTCTCGGGGAAAAGGTCCGTTGTTTATGTTTGGGGCCATAGGCCTGGAGTGGCCGGCTGGCTCCTGAAAATCCGCGATACGCAGGATGCCTCCCAGACCCAAGCTGGCACCAGTGCCAACTCGGGCTGGTTTGATAGTGCCAACAGAGTCCTACAATCTGCCATCAGTAACCTGGGCATGTGAGTTTTGTTTCAGAGGACAAGGGCCGTTATTTATATTCGGGTGCCTGTGGCCAGGAGTGGCCGGCTGGCTCCTGAAAATCCGCGATACGCAGGATGACTCCCAGACCCAAGCTGGCACCAGTGCCAACTCGGGCTGGTTTGATAGTGCCAACGGAGTCCCACAATCTGCCATCAAGGACCGGGGCTGGTGACTTTTGTTTCAGAGGGAATGGCCCGTTGTTTATGTTTGGGTGCCATAGGCCCAGAGTGGCCGGCTGGCTCCTGAAAATCGGCGATACGCAGGATGCCTCCCAGACCCAAGCTGGCACCAGTGCCAACTCGGGCTGGTTTGATAGTGCCAACAGAGTCCTACAATCTGCCATCAAGAACATGGCCTGGTGACTTTTGTTTCTCGGGGAAAAAGTCTTTGTTTATGTTTGGGGGCCATAGGCCCGGGGTGGCCGGCTGGCTCCTGAAAATCCGCGATACGCAGGATGCCTCACACACCCAAGCTGGCACCAGTGCCAACTCGGGCAGGTTTGATAGTGCCAACAGAGTCCTACAATCTGCCATCAGTGACCTGGGCATATGAGTTTTGTTTCAGAGGGAAAGGCCCATTGTTTATGTTTGGGGGCCATAGGCCCGGAGTGACTGGCTGGCTCCTGAAAATCCGCGATACGCAGGATGCCTCCCAGACCCAAGCTGGCCCCAGTGCCAACTCGGGCTGGTTTGATAGTGCCAACGGAGTCCTACAATCTGCCATCAAGAACATGGCCTGGTGACGTTTGTTTCTCGGGGAAAAGTTCGTTGTTTATGTTTGGGGCCATAGGCCCGGAGTGGCCGGCTGGCTCCTGAAAATCCGCGATACGCAGGATGCCTCCCAGACCCAAGCTGGCACCAGTGCCAACTCGGGCTGGTTTGATAGTGGCAACGGAGTCCCACAATCTGCCATCAAGGAAAGGGGCTGGTGAGTTTTGTTTCAGAGGGAAAGGCCCGTTGTTTATGTTTGGGGGCCATAGGCCTGGAGTGGCCCACCGGCTCCTGAAAATCCGCGATACGCAGGATGCCACCCAGACCCAAGATGGCACCAGTGCCAACTCGGGCTGGTTTGATAGTGCCAACGGAGTCCTACAATCTGCCATCCAGAACCGGGGTTGGTGACTTTTATTTCAAAGGGATAGCGCCGTTGTTTATATTTTGGTACCTGTGGCCCACAGTGGCCGGCTGGCTCCAGAAAAATCCGCGATAGGCAGGATGCCTCCCAGACCCAAGCTGGCACCAGTGCCAACTCAGACTGGTTTCATCGTGCCAACGGAGTCCCACAATCTGCCATCAAGGACCGGGGCTGGTGACTTTTTGTTTCAGAGGGAAAGGCCCGTTGTTTATGTTTGGGTGCCATAGGCCCGGAGTGGCCGGCTGGCTCCTGAAAATCCGCGATACTCAGGATGCCTCCCAGACCCAAGCTGGCACCAGTGCCACCTCAGGCTGGTTTGATAGTGCCAACGGAGTCGCACAATCTGCCATCAAGGACCGGGGCTGGTGATTTTTGTTTCAGAGGGAAATGCCCGTTGTTTATGTTTGGGGGCCATAGGCCCAGAGTGGCCGGCTGGCTCCTGAAAATCGGCGATACGCAGGATGCCTCCCAGACCCAACCTGGCACCAGTGCTAATTCGGGCTGGTTTGATAGTGGCAACAGAGTCCTACAATCTGTCATCAGGAACCGGGGTGGTGACTTTTGTTTCCCAGGGACGTGCCGTTGTTTATGTTTGGGTTTATGTGGCCCGGAGTGGCCGGCTGGCTACCGAAAATTTTCGATAGGCTGGATGCCTCCCAGACCCAAACTGGCACCAGTGCCACCTCAGGATGGTTTGATAGTGCCAACGGAGTCGCACAATCTGCCATCAAGGACCGGGGCTGGTGACTTTTGTTTCAGAGGGAAATGCCCGTTGTTTATGTTTGGGGGCCATAGGCCCAGAGTCGCCGGCTGGCTCCTGAAAATCGGCGATAGGCAGGATGCCTCCCAGACCCAACCTGGCACCAGTGCTAATTCGTGCTGGTTTGATAGTGGCAACAGAGTCCTACAATCTGTCTTCAGGAACCAGGGTGGTGACTTTTGTTTCCCAGGGAACGTGCCGTTGTTTATGTTTGGGTTTATGTGGCCCGGAGTGGCCGGCTGGCTACCGAAAATCCTCGATAGGCTGGATGCCTCCCAGACCCAAACTGGCACCAGTGCCAACTCGGGCTGGTTTGATAGTGCCAACAGAGTCCTACAATCTGCCATCATGGACATGGCCTTGTGACTTTTGTTTCTCGGGGAAAAGGTCGTTGTTTATGTTTGGGGGCCATAGGCCCGGAGTGGCCGGCTGGCTCCTGAAAATTCGCAATAGGCAGGATGCCTCCCAGACCAATGCTGGCACCAGTGCCACCTCAGACTGGTTTGATTGTGCCAACAGAGTCCCACAGTCTGCCATCAAGGACAGGGGCTTGCGAGTTTTGTTTCAGAGGGAAAGGCCCATTGTTTATATTTGGGGGCCATAGGCCAGGAGTGGCCGGCTGGGTACTGAAAATCCGCGGTACGCAGGATGCCTCCCAGACCCAACCTGGCACCAGTGCCAACTCGGGCTGGTTTGATAGTGCCAACGGAGTCCCACAATCTGCCATCCAGAACCGGGGTTGGTGACTTTTATTTCAAAGGGAAAGCGCCGTTGTCTATATTTGGGTGCCTGTGGCCCACAGTGGCCGGCTGGCTCCTGAAAATCCGCGATAGGCAGGATGCCTCCCAGACCCAAGCTGGCACCAGTGCCAACTCGGGCTGGTTTGATAGTGCCAATGGAGTCCTACAATCTGCCATCAACAACATGGCCTGGTGACGTTTGTTTCTCCGGGAAAAGGTCGTTGTTTAGGTTTGGGGTCCATAGGCCCGGAGTGGCCGGCTGGCTCCTGAAAATCCGCGGTACGCAGGATGCCTCCCAGACCCAAGCTGGCACCAGTGCCAACTCGGGCTGGTTTGATAGTGCCAACGGAGTCCTACCATCTGCCATCAGTAACCTGGGCATGTGAGTTTTGTTTCAGAGGGAAAGGGCCGTTTTTATATTTGGGTGCCTGTGGCCAGGAGTGGCCGTCTGGCTCCTGAAAATCGCGATACGCAGGATGACTCCCAGACCCAAGCTGGCACCAGTGCCAACTTGGGCTGGTTTGATAGTGCCAACGGAGTCCTACAATCTGCCATCAAGGACCGGGGCTGGTGACTTTTTATTTCACAGGGGAAAGGGCCGTTGTTTATATTTGGGTGCCTGTGGCCAACAGTGGCCGGCTGGCTCCTGAAAATCCGCCATAGGCAGGGTGCTTCCCAGACCCAAGCTGGCCCCAGTGCCAACTCTAGCTGGTTTGATTGTGCCAATGGAGTCCCACAATCTGCCATCAAGGAAAGGGGCTGGTGAGTTTTGTTTCTGAGGGAAAGGCCCGTTGTTTATGTTTGGGGGCCATAGGCCCGGAGTGGCTGGCTGGCTCCTGAAAATCCGACACGCACGGGATGCCTCCCTGACCCAAGCTGGCACCAGTGCCAACTCGGGCTGGTTTGATAGTGCCAACGGAGTCCTACAATCTGCCATCAAGAACATGGCCTGGTGACGTTTGTTTCTCGGGGAAAAGGTCGTTGTTTATGTTTGGGGGCCATAGGCCCGGAGTGGCCGGCTGGCTCCTGAAAATCCGCGATACGCAGGATGCCTCCCAGACCCAAGCTGGCACCAGTGCCAACTCGGGCTGGTTTGATATTGCCAACAGAGTCCTACAATCTGCCATCGTAACCTGGGCATGTGTGTTTTGTTTCAGAGGGAAAGGGCCTTTTTTTATATTCGGGTGCCTGTGGCCCGGAGTGGCCGTCTGGCTCCTGATAATCCGTGATACACAGGATGACTCCCAGACCCAAGCTGGCCCCAGTGCAAACTCTGGCTGGTTTGATAGTGCCAACGGAGTCCCACAATCTGCCATCAAGGAAGGTGCTGGTGAGTTTTGTTTCTGAGGGAAAGGCCCGTTGTTTATGTTTGGGGGCCATAGGCCTGGA
The DNA here is from genome assembly GCF_901933205.1 of Camarhynchus parvulus. Lineage (NCBI taxonomy): Eukaryota > Metazoa > Chordata > Aves > Passeriformes > Thraupidae > Camarhynchus > Camarhynchus parvulus. The sequence continues at coordinate 14,164 of NW_022148082.1, forward strand.
GTGGCCGTCTGGCTCCTGAAAATCCGCGATAGGCAGGATGCCTCTCAGAACCAAGCTGGCACCAGTGCCAACTCGGGCTGGTTTGATAGTGCCAACAGAGTCCTACAATCTGCCATCAGTAACCTGGGCATGTGTGTTTTCTTTCAGAGTGAACGGGCCGTTTTTTATATTCGGGTGCCTGTGGCCTGGAGTGGCCGTCTGGCTCCTGAAAATCCGCGATACGCAGGATGACTCCCAGACCCAAGCTGGCACCAGTGCCAAGTCGGGCTGCTTTGATAGTGCCAACGGAGTCCTACAATCTGCCATCCAGGACCGGGGCTGGTAACTTTTATTTCAAAGGGAAAGCGCCGTTGTTTATATTTGGGTTCCTGTGGCCTTCTGTGGCCGGCTGGATCCATGAAAATCCGCGATAGGCAGGATGCCTCCCAGACACAAGCTGGCACCAGTGCCAACTCGGGCTGGTTTGATAGTGCCAACAGAGTCCTACAATCTGCCATCATGGACATGGCCTTGTGACATTTGTTTCTCGGGGAAAAGGTCGTTGTTTAGGTTTGGGGTCCATAGGCCCGGAGTGGTCGGCTGGCTCCTGAAAATTTGCGATAGGCAGGATGCCTCCCAGACCAATGCTGGCACCAGTTGCGCCTCAGACTGGTTTGATAGTGCCAACGGAGTCCCACAATCTGCCATCAAGGAAAGGGTCTGGTGAGTTTTGTTTCAGAGGGAAAGGCCCGTTGTTTATGTTTGGGGGCCATAGGCCTGGAGTGGCCCACTGGCTCCTGAAAATCCGCGATACGCAGGATGACTCCCAGACCCAAGCTGGCACCAGTGCCAACTCTGGCTGGTTTGATAGTGCCAACGGAGTCCTACAATCTGCCATCCATACCCGGGGTTGGTGACTTTTATTTCAAAGGGAAAGCGCCGTTGTTTATATTTGGGTGCCTGTGGCCCACAGTGGCCGGCTGGCTCCTGAAAATCCGCGATAGGCAGGATGCCTCCCAGACCCAAGCTGGCACCAGTGCCAACTCGGACTGGTTTGATAGTGCCAACGGAGTCCTACAATCTGCCATCAGTAACCTGGGCATGTGAGTTTTGTTTCAGAGGGAAAGGGCCGTTTTATATTGGGTGCCTGTGGCCAGGAGTGGCCGTCTGGCTCCTGAAAATCCGCGATACGCAGGATGCCACCCAGACCCAAGATGGCACCAGTGCCTAGTTGGGCTGGTTTTATAGTGCCAACGGAGTCCTACAATCTGCCATCAAGGACCGGGGCTGGTGACTTTTATTTCACAGGGAAAGGGCCGTTGTTTATATTTGGGTGCCTGTGGCCAACAGTGGCTGGCTGGCTCCTGAAAATCCGCCATAGGCAGGGTGCTTCCCAGACCCAAGCTGGCCCCAGTGCCAACTCTGGCTGGTTTGATAGTGCCAACGGAGTCCCACAATCTGCCATCAAGGAAAGGGGCTGGTGAGTTTTCTTTCAGAGGGTAAGGCCCGTTGATAATGTTTGGGGGCCATAGGCCCGGAGTGGGTGGCTGGCTCCTGAAAATCCGCGATACGCAGGATGCCTCCCAGACCCAAGCTGGCACCAGTGCCAACTCGGGCTGGTTTGATAGTGCCAACGGAGTCCTACAATCTGCCATCTACAACCGGGGCTGGTGACTTTAATTCCAAAGGGAAAGCGCCGTTGTTTATATTTGGGGGCTTGTTGCCCACAGTGGCCGTCCGTCTCTTGAAAATCCGCGATAGGCAGAATGCCTCCCAGACCCAAGCTGGCACCAGTGCCAACTCAGACTGGTTTGATCATGACAACGGAGTCCCACAATCTGCCATCAAGGACCGGGGCTGGTGAGTTTTGTTTCAGAGGGAAAGGCCCGTTGTTTATGTTTGAGTGCCATAGGCCCGGAGTGGCCGGCTGGCTCCTGAAAATCCACGATAGCGGGATGCCTCCCAGACCCAAGCTGGCACCAGTGCCAACTCGGGCTGGTTTGATAGTGCCAACGGAGTCCTACAATGTGCCATCAGTAACCTGGGCTGGTGAGTTTTGTTTCCCAGGGAACGTGCCGTTGTTTTTGTTTGGGGGCATGTGGCCCGGAGTGGCCGGCTGGCTCCTGAAAATCCTCGATAGGCAGGATGGCTCCAATACCCAATCCGGCACCAGGGCCAACTCGGGCTGGTTTGATAGTGCCAACAGAATCCTACAATCTGCCATGCAGAACCGGGGCTGGTGACTTTCATTTCAAAGGGAAAGCGCCGTTGTTTATATTTGGGTGCCTGTGGCCAATAGTGTCCGGCTGGCTCCTGAAAATCCGCGATACGTGGGATGACTCCCAGACCCAAGCTGGCACCAGTGCCAACTCAGGCTGGTTTGATAGTGCCAACGGAGTCCCACAATCTGCCATCAAGGACCGGGGCTGGTGACTTTTGTTTCAGAGGGAATGGCCCGTTGTTTATGTTTGGGTGCCATAGGCCCAGAGTGGCCGGCTGGCTCCTGAAAATCGGCGATACGCAGGATGCCTCCCAGACCCAAGCTGGCACCAGTGCCAACTCGGGCTGGTTTGATAGTGCCAACAGAGTCCTACAATCTGCCATCCAGAACCGGTGTTGGTGACTTTTATTTCAAAGGCAAAGCGCCGTTGTTTATGTTTGGGGGCCTGTAGCCCGGAGTGGCCGGCTGGCTCCTGAAAATCCGTGATACGCAGGATGACTCCCAGACCCAAGCTGGCACCAGTGCCAACTCGGGCTGGTTTGATAGTGCCAACGGAGTCCTACAATCTGCCATCAAGAACATGGCCTGGTGACGTTTGTTTCTCGGGGAAAAGGTCGTTGTTTATGTTTGGGGGCCATAGGCCCCAGTTGCCGGCTGGCTCCTGAAAATTCGCGATACGCAGGATGCCTCCCAGACCCAAGCTGGCACCAGTGCCAAGTCGGGCTGGTTTGATAGTGCCAACGGAGTCCTACAATCTGCCATCAAGGACCGGGGCTGGTGACTTTTATTTCACAGGGAAAGGGCCGTTGTTTATATTTGGGTGCCTGTGGCCAACAGTGGCCGGCTGGCTCCTGAAAATCCGCCATAGGCAGGGTGCTTCCCAGACCCAAGCTGGCCCCAGTGCCAACTCTGGCTGGTTTGATAGTGCCAACGGAGTCCCACAATCTGCCATCAAGGAAAGGGGCTGGTGAGTTTTGTTTCTGAGGGAAAGGCCCGTTGTTTATGTTTGGGGGCCATAGGCCCGGAGTGGCCGGCTGGCTCCGGAAAATCCGCGATACGCAGGATGCCTCCCAGACCCAAGCTGGCACCAGTGCCAACTCGGGCTGGTTGGATAGTGCCAACGGAGTCCTACAATCTGCCATCTTGAACCGGGGCTGGTGACTTTAATTCCAAAGGGAAAGGGCCGTTGTTTATATTTGGGTGCCTGTGGCCGACAGTGTCCGGCTGGCTCCTGAAAATCCGCAATAGGCAGGATGCCTCCCAGACCCAAGCTGGCACCAGTGCCAACTCGGGCTGGTTTGATAGTGCCAACGGAGTCCTACAATCTGCCATCAGTAACCTGGGCATGTGAGTTTTGTTTCAGAGGGAAAGGGCCGTTTTTATATTCGGGTGCCTGTGGCCAGGAGTGGCCGTCTGGCTCCTGAAAATCCGCGATACGCAGGATGCCACCCAGACCCAAGATGGCACCAGTGCCAAGTTGGGCTGGTTTTATAGTGCCAACGGAGTCCTACAATCTGCCATCAAGGACCGGGGCTGGTGACTTTTATTTCACAGGGAAAAGGGCCGTTGTTTATATTTGGGTGCCTGTGGCCAACAGTGGCCGGCTGGCTCCTGAAAATCCGCCATAGGCAGGGTGCTTCCCAGACCCAAGCTGGCCCCAGTGCCAACTCTGGCTGGTTTGATAGTGCCAACGGAGTCCCACAATCTGCCATCAAGGAAAGGGGCTGGTGAGTTTTCTTTCAGAGGGTAAGGCCCGTTGATAATGTTTGGGGGCCATAGGCCCGGAGTGGGTGGCTGGCTCCTGAAAATCCGCGATACGCAGGATGCCTCCCAGACCCAAGCTGGCACCAGTTCCAACTCGGGCTGGTTTGATAGTGCCAACGGAGTCCTACAATCTGCCATCTTCAACCGGGGCTGGTGACTTTAATTCCAAAGGGAAAGCGCCGTTGTTTATATTTGGGGGCTTGTTGCCCACAGTGGCCGTCCGTCTCTTGAAAATCCGCGATAGGCAGAATGCCTCCCAGACCCAAGCTGGCACCAGTGCCAACTCAGACTGGTTTGATCGTGACAACGGAGTCCCACAATCTGCCATCAAGGACCGGGGCTGGTGAGTTTTGTTTCAGAGGGAAAGGCCCGTTGTTTATGTTTGAGTGCCATAGGCCCGGAGTGGCCGGCTGGCTCCTGAAAATCCACGATACGCAGGATGCCTCCCAGACCCAAGCTGGCACCAGTGCCAACTCGGGCTGGTTTGATAGTGCCAACGGAGTCCTACAATCTGCCATCAGTAACCTGGGCTGGTGAGTTTTGTTTCCCAGGGAACGTGCCGTTGTTTATGTTTGGGGGCATGTGGCCCGGAGTGGCCGGCTGGCTCCTGAAAATCCTCGATAGGCAGGATGGCTCCAATACCCAATCCGGCACCAGTGCCAACTCGGGCTGGTTTGATAGTGCCAACAGAGTCCTACAATCTGCCATGCAGAACCGGGGCTGGTGACTTTCATTTCAAAGGGAAAGCGCCGTTGTTTATATTTGGGTGCCTGTGGCCAATAGTGTCCGGCTGGCTCCTGAAAATCCGCGATACGTGGGATGACTCCCAGACCCAAGCTGGCACCAGTGACAACTCAGGCTGGTTTGATAGTGCCAACGGAGTCCCACAATCTGCCATCAAGGACCGGGGCTGGTGACTTTTGTTTCAGAGGGAATGGCCCGTTGTTTATGTTTGGGTGCCATAGGCCCAGAGTGGCCGGCTGGCTCCTGAAAATTGGCGATACGCAGGATGCCTCCCAGACCCAAGCTGGCACCAGTGCCAACTCGGGCTGGTTTGATAGTGCCAACAGAGTCCTACAATCTGCCATCCAGAACCGGTGTTGGTGACTTTTATTTCAAAGGGAAAGCGCCGTTGTTTATGTTTGGGGCCTGTAGCCCGGAGTGGCCGGCTGGCTCCTGAAAATCCGTGATACGCAGGATGACTCCCAGACCCAAGCTGGCACCAGTGCCAACTCGGGCTGGTTTGATAGTGCCAACGGAGTCCTACAATCTGCCATCAAGAACATGGCCTGGTGACGTTTGTTTCTCGGGGGAAAAGGTCGTTGTTTATGTTTGGGGGCCATAGGCCCACAGTTGCCGGCTGGCTCCTGAAAATCCGCGTGCACGCAGGATGCCTCCCTGACCCAAGCTGGCACCAGTGCCAAGTCGGGCTGGTTTGATAGTGCCAACGGAGTCCTACAATCTGCCATCAAGGACCGGGGCTGGTGACTTTTATTTCACAGGGAAAGGGCCGTTGTTTATATTTGGGTGCCTGTGGCCAACAGTGGCCGGCTGGCTCCTGAAAATCCGCCATAGGCAGGGTGCTTCCCAGACCCAAGCTGGCCCCAGTGCCAACTCTGGCTGGTTTGATAGTGCCAACGGAGTCCCACAATCTGCCATCAAGGAAAGGGGCTGTTGAGCTTTCTTACAGAGGGTAAGGCCCGTTGATTATATTTGGGGGCCATAGGCCCGGAGTGGCTGGCTGGCTCCTGAAAATCCGCGATACGCAGGATGCCTCCCAGACCCAAGCTGGCACCAGTGCCAACTCGGGCTGGTTTGATAGTGCCAACGGAGTCCTACAATCTGCCATCTTGAACCGGGGCTGGTGACTTTAATTCCAAAGGGAAAGGGCCGTTGTTTATATTTGGGTGCCTGTGGCACACAGTGGCCTTCCGTCTCTTGAAAATCCGCGATAGGCAGAATGCCTCCCAGACCCAAGCTGGCACCAGTGCCAACTCAGACTGGTTTGATCATGACAACGGAGTCCCACAATCTGCCATCAAGGACCGGGTCTGGTGAGTTTTGTTTCAGAGGGAAAGGCCCGTTGTTTTTCTTTGAGTGCCATAGGCCCGGAGTGGCCGGCTGGCTCCTGAAAATCCACGATACGCAGGATGCCTCCCAGACCCAAGCTGGCACCAGTGCCAACTCGGGCTGGTTTGATAGTGCCAACGGAGTCCTACAATCTGCCATCAGTAACCTGGGCTGGTGAGTTTTGTTTCCCAGGGAACGTGACGTTGTTTATGTTTGGGGGCATGTGGCCCGGAGTGGTCGGCTGGCTCCTGAAAATCCTCGATAGTCTGGATTGCTCCCATACCCAATCCGGCACCAGTGCCAACTCGGGCTGGTTTGATAGTGCCAACAGAGTCCTACACTCTGCCATCCAGAACCGGGGCTGGTGACTTTTATTTCAAAGGGAAAGCGCCGTTGTTTATATTTGGGTGCCTGTGGCCCACAGTGGCCGGCTGGCTCCTGAAAATCCGCGATACGTGGGATGACTCCCAGACCCAAGCTGGCACCAGTGACAACTCAGGCTGGTTTGATAGTGCCAACGGAGTCCCACAATCTGCCATCAAGGACCGGGGCTGGTGACTTTTGTTTCAGAGGGAATGGCCCGTTGTTTATGTTTGGGTGCCATAGGCCCAGAGTGGCCGTCTGGCTCCTGAAAATCGGCGATACGCAGGATGCCTCCCAGACCCAAGCTGGCACCAGTGCCAACTCGGGCTGGTTTGATAGTGCCAACGGAGTCCCACAATCTGCCATCAAGGCCCGGGTCTAGTAGGTTTTGTTTCAGAGGGAAAGGGCCGTTGTTTATATTTGGGGGACATAGGCCCGGAGAGGCTGGCTCGCTCCTGAAAATCGGCGATACGCAGGATGCCTCCCTGACCCAAGCTGGCACCAGTGCCAATTCGGGCTGGTTTGATAGTGGAAACGGAGTCCCATAATCTGTCATCTGGAACCGGGGCTGGTGACGTTTGTTTCCCAGGGAACGTGCCGTTGTTTATGTTTGGGTTTATGTGGCCCGGAGTGGCCGGCTGGCTCCCGAAAATCCTCGATAGGCTGGAGGCCTCCCAGACCCAAGCTGGCACCAGTGCCAACTCGGGCTGGTTTGATAGTGCCAACGGAGTCCTACAATCTGCCATCAGGAACCGGAGCTGGTGACTTTTGTTTCAGAGGGTACGGGCCGTTGTTTATATTTGGGTGCCTGTGGCCAACAGTGGCCGGCTGGCTCCTGAAAATCCGCCAGAGGCAGGGTTCTTCCCAGACCCAAGCTGGCCCCAGTGCCAACTCTGGCTGGTTTGATAGTGCCAACGGAGTCCCACAATCTGCCATCAAGGAAAGGGGCTGGTGAGTTTTGTTTCTGAGGGAAAGGCCCGTTGTTTATGTTTGGGGGCCATAGGCCCGGAGTGGCCGGCTGGCTCCGGAAAATCCGCGATACGCAGGATGCCTCCCAGACCCAAGCTGGCACCAGTGCCAACTCGGGCTGGTTTGATAGTGCCAACGGAGTCCTACAATCTGCCATCTTGAACCGGGGCTGGTGACTTTTATTTCAAAGGGAAAGGGCCGTTGTTTATATTTGGGTGCCTGTGGCCCGCAGTGGCCGGCTGGCTCCTGAAAATCCGCGATACGCAGGATGCCTCCCAGACCCAAGCTGGCACCAGTGCCAACTCGGGCTGGTTTGATAGTGCCAACGGAGTCCTACAATCTGCCATCAGTAACCTGGGCTGGTGAGTTTTGTTTCAGAGGGAAAGGGCCGTTGTTTATATTCGGGTGCCTGTGGCCAGGAGTGGCCGGCTGGCTCCTGAAAATCCGCGATACGCAGGATGCCACCCAGACCCAAGCTGGCACCAGTGCCAAGTTGGGCTGGTTTGATAGTGCCAACGGAGTCCTACAATCTGCCATCAAGGACCGGGGCTGGTGACTTTTATTTCACAGGGAAAGGGCCGTTGTTTATATTTGGGTGCCTGTGGCCAACAGTGGCCGGCTGGCTCCTGAAAATCCGCCATAGGCAGGGTGCTTCCCAGACCCAAGCTGGCCCCAGTGCCAACTCTGGCTGGTTTGATAGTGCCAACGGAGTCCCACAATCTGCCATCAAGGAAAGGGGCTGGTGAGTTTTCTTACAGAGGGAAAGGCCCGTTGTTTATGTTTGGGGGCCATAGGCCCGGAGTGGCCGGCTGGCTCCTGAAAATCCGCGATACGCAGGATGCCTCCCAGACCCAAGCTGGCACCAGTGCCAACTCGGGCTGGTTTGATAGTGCCAACGGAGTCCTACAATCTGCCATCTTGAACCGGGGCTGGTGACTTTTAATTCCAAAGGGAAAGCGCCGTTGTTTATATTTGGGGGCTTGTGCCCACAGTGGCCGTCCGTCTCTTGAAAATCCGCGATAGGCAGAATGCCTCCCAGACCCAAGCTGGCACCAGTGCCAACTCAGACTGGTTTGATCATGACAACGGAGTCCCACAATCTGCCATCAAGGACCGGGGCTGGTGAGTTTTGTTTCAGAGGGAAAGGCCCGTTGTTTATGTTTGAGTGCCATAGGCCCGGAGTGGCCGGCTGGCTCCTGAAAATCCACGATACGCAGGATGCCTCCCAGACCCAAGCTGGCACCAGTGCCAACTCGGGCTGGTTTGATAGTGCCAACGGAGTCCTACAATCTGCCATCAGTAACCTGGGCTGGTGAGTTTTGTTTCCCAGGGAACGTGCCGTTGTTTATGTTTGGGGGCATGTGGCCCGGAGTGGCCGGCTGGCTCCTGAAAATCCTCGATAGGCAGGATGGCTCCCATACCCAATCCGGCACCAGGGCCAACTCGGGCTGGTTTGATAGTGCCAACAGAATCCTACAATCTGCCATGCAGAACCGGGGCTGGTGACTTTCATTTCAAAGGGAAAGCGCCGTTGTTTATATTTGGGTGCCTGTGGCCCACAGTGGCCGGCTGGCTCCTGAAAATCCGCGATACGTGGGATGACTCCCAGACCCAAGCTGGCACCAGTGACAACTCAGGCTGGTTTGATAGTGCCAACGGAGTCCCACAATCTGCCATCAAGGACCGGGGCTGGTGACTTTTGTTTCAGAGGGAATGGCCCGTTGTTTATGTTTGGGTGCCATAGGCCCAGAGTGGCCGTCTGGCTCCTGAAAATCGGCGATACGCAGGATGCCTCCCAGACCCAAGCTGGCACCAGTGCCAACTCGGGCTGGTTTGATAGTGCCAACGGAGTCCCACAATCTGCCATCAAGGCCCGGGTCTAGTAGGTTTTGTTTCAGAGGGAAAGGGCCGTTGTTTATATTTGGGGGACATAGGCCCGGAGAGGCTGGCTCGCTCCTGAAAATCGGCGATACGCAGGATGCCTCCCTGACCCAAGCTGGCACCAGTGCCAATTCGGGCTGGTTTGATAGTGGAAACGGAGTCCCATAATCTGTCATCTGGAACCGGGGCTGGTGACGTTTGTTTCCCAGGGAACGTGCCGTTGTTTATGTTTGGGTTTATGTGGCCCGGAGTGGCCGGCTGGCTCCCGAAAATCCTCGATAGGCTGGAGGCCTCCCAGACCCAAGCTGGCACCAGTGCCAACTCGGGCTGGTTTGATAGTGCCAACGGAGTCCTACAATCTGCCATCAGGAACCGGAGCTGGTGACTTTTGTTTCAGAGGGTACGGGCCGTTGTTTATATTTGGGTGCCTGTGGCCAACAGTGGCCGGCTGGCTCCTGAAAATCCGCCAGAGGCAGGGTTCTTCCCAGACCCAAGCTGGCACCAGTGCCAACTCAGGCTGGTTTGATAGTGCCAACGGAGTCCCACAATCTGCCATCAAGGACCGGGGCTGGTGACTTTTGTTTCAGAGGGAATGGCCCGTTGTTTATGTTTGGGTGCCATAGGCCCAGAGTGGCCGGCTGGCTCCTGAAAATTGGCGATACGCAGGATGCCTCCCAGACCCAAGCTGGCACCAGTGCCAACTCGGGCTGGTTTGATAGTGCCAACAGAGTCCTACAATCTGCCATCCAGAACCGGTGTTGGTGACTTTTATTTCAAAGGGAAAGCGCCGTTGTTTATGTTTGGGGGCCTGTAGCCCGGAGTGGCCGGCTGGCTCCTGAAAATCCGTGATACGCAGGATGACTCCCAGACCCAAGCTGGCACCAGTGCCAACTCGGGCTGGTTTGATAGTGCCAACGGAGTCCTACAATCTGCCATCAAGAACATGGCCTGGTGACGTTTGTTTCTCGGGGAAAAGGTCGTTGTTTATGTTTGGGGGCCATAGGCCCACAGTTGCCGGCTGGCTCCTGAAAATCCGCGGTACGCAGGATGCCTCCCTGACCCAAGCTGGCACCAGTGCCAAGTCGGGCTGGTTTGATAGTGCCAACGGAGTCCTACAATCTGCCATCAAGGACCGGGGCTGGTGACTTTTATTTCACAGGGAAAGGGCCGTTGTTTATATTTGGGTGCCTGTGGCCAACAGTGGCCGGCTGGCTCCTGAAAATCCGCCATAGGCAGGGTGCTTCCCAGACCCAAGCTGGCCCCAGTGCCAACTCTGGCTGGTTTGATAGTGCCAACGGAGTCCCACAATCTGCCATCAAGGAAAGGGGCTGGTGAGCTTTCTTACAGAGGGTAAGGCCCGTTGATTATATTTGGGGGCCATAGGCCCGGAGTGGCTGGCTGGCTCCTGAAAATCCGCGATACGCAGGATGCCTCCCAGACCCAAGCTGGCACCAGTGCCAACTCGGGCTGGTTTGATAGTGCCAACGGAGTCCTACAATCTGCCATCTTGAACCGGGGCTGGTGACTTTAATTCCAAAGGGAAAGGGCCGTTGTTTATATTTGGGTGCCTGTGGCACACAGTGGCCTTCCGTCTCTTGAAAATCCGCGATAGGCAGAATGCCTCCCAGACCCAAGCTGGCACCAGTGCCAACTCAGACTGGTTTGATCATGACAACGGAGTCCCACAATCTGCCATCAAGGACCGGGTCTGGTGAGTTTTGTTTCAGAGGGAAAGGCCCGTTGTTTTTCTTTGAGTGCCATAGGCCCGAGGGGCGGCTGGCTCCTGAAAATCCACGATACGCAGGATGCCTCCCAGACCCAAGCTGGCACCAGTGCCAACTCGGGCTGGTTTGATAGTGCCAACGGAGTCCTACAATCTGCCATCAGTAACCTGGGCTGGTGAGTTTTGTTTCCCAGGGAACTGACGTTGTTTATGTTTGGGGGCATGTGGCCCGGAGTGGTCGGCTGGCTCCTGAAAATCCTCGATAGTCTGGATTGCTCCCATACCCAATCCGGCACCAGTGCCAACTCGGGCTGGTTTGATAGTGCCAACAGAGTCCTACACTCTGCCATCCAGAACCGGGGCTGGTGACTTTTATTTCAAAGGGAAAGCGCCGTTGTTTATATTTGGGTGCCTGTGGCCCACAGTGGCCGGCTGGCTCCTGAAAATCCGCGATACGTGGGATGACTCCCAGACCCAAGCTGGCACCAGTGACAACTCAGGCTGGTTTGATAGTGCCAACGGAGTCCCACAATCTGCCATCAAGGACCGGGGCTGGTGACTTTTGTTTCAGAGGGAATGGCCCGTTGTTTATGTTTGGGTGCCATAGGCCCAGAGTGGCCGTCTGGCTCCTGAAAATCGGCGATACGCAGGATGCCTCCCAGACCCAAGCTGGCACCAGTGCCAACTCGGGCTGGTTTGATAGTGCCAACGGAGTCCCACAATCTGCCATCAAGGCCCGGGTCTAGTAGGTTTTGTTTCAGAGGGAAAGGGCCGTTGTTTATATTTGGGGGACATAGGCCCGGAGAGGCTGGCTCGCTCCTGAAAATCGGCGATACGCAGGATGCCTCCCTGACCCAAGCTGGCACCAGTGCCAATTCGGGCTGGTTTGATAGTGGAAACGGAGTCCCATAATCTGTCATCTGGAACCGGGGCTGGTGACGTTTGTTTCCCAGGGAACGTGCCGTTGTTTATGTTTGGGTTTATGTGGCCCGGAGTGGCCGGCTGGCTCCCGAAAATCCTCGATAGGCTGGAGGCCTCCCAGACCCAAGCTGGCACCAGTGCCAACTCGGGCTGGTTTGATAGTGCCAACGGAGTCCTACAATCTGCCATCAGGAACCGGAGCTGGTGACTTTTGTTTCAGAGGGTACGGGCCGTTTTTTATATTTGGGTGCCTGTGGCCAACAGTGGCCGGCTGGCTCCTGAAAATCCGCCAGAGGCAGGGTTCTTCCCAGACCCAAGCTGGCCCCAGTGCCAACTCTGGCTGGTTTGATAGTGCCAACGGAGTCCCACAATCTGCCATCAAGGAAAGGGGCTGGTGAGTTTTGTTTCTGAGGGAAAGGCCCGTTGTTTATGTTTGGGGGCCATAGGCCCGGAGTGGCCGGCTGGCTCCTGAAAATCCGCGATACGCAGGATGCCTCCCAGACCCAAGCTGGCACCAGTGCCAACTCGGGCTGGTTTGATAGTGCCAACGGAGTCCTACAATCTGCCATCGTAACCTGGGCTGGTGAGTTTTGTTTCAGAGGGAAAGGGCCGTTTTTTATATTCGGGTGCCTGTGGCCCGGAGTGGCCGTCTGGCTCCTGAAAATCCGCGATACGCAGGATGCCTCCCAGACCCAAGCTGGCACCAGTGCCAACTTGGGCTGGTTTGATAGTGCCAACGGAGTCCTACAATCTGCCATCAAGGACCGGGGCTGGTGACTTTTATTTCACAGGGAAAGGGCCGTTGTTTATATTTGGGTGCCTGTGGCCAACAGTGGCCGGCTGGCTCCTGAAAATCCGCCATAGGCAGGATGCTTCCCAGACCCAAGCTGGCCCCAGTGCCAACTCTGGCTGGTTTGATAGTGCCAACGGAGTCCCACAATCTGCCATCAAGGAAAGGGGCTGGTGAGTTTTCTTTCAGAGGGTAAGGCCCGTTGATAATGTTTGGGGGCCATAGGCCCGGAGTGGGTGGCTGGCTCCTGAAAATCCGCGATACGCAGGATGCCTCCCAGACCCAAGCTGGCACCAGTTCCAACTCGGGCTGGTTTGATAGTGCCAACGGAGTCCTACAATCTGCCATCTTCAACCGGGGCTGGTGACTTTAATTCCAAAGGGAAAGCGCCGTTGTTTATATTTGGGGGCTTGTTGCCCACAGTGGCCGTCCGTCTCTTGAAAATCCGCGATAGGCAGAATGCCTCCCATACCCAAGCTGGCACCAGTGCCAACTCAGACTGGTTTGATCATGACAACGGAGTCCCACAATCTGCCATCAAGGACCGGGGCTGGTGAGTTTTGTTTCAGAGGGAAAGGCCCGTTGTTTATGTTTGAGTGCCATAGGCCCGGGTGTGGCCGGCTGGCTCCTGAAAATCCACGATACGCAGGATGCCTCCCAGACCCAAGCTGGCACCAGTGCCAACTCGGGCTGGTTTGATAGTGCCAACGGAGTCCTACAATGTGCCATCAGTAACCTGGGCTGGTGAGTTTTGTTTCCCAGGGAACGTGCCGTTGTTTATGTTTGGGGGCATGTGGCCCGGAGTGGCCGGCTGGCTCCTGAAAATCCTCGATAGGCAGGATGGCTCCAATACCCAATCCGGCACCAGGGCCAACTCGGGCTGGTTTGATAGTGCCAACAGAATCCTACAATCTGCCATGCAGAACCGGGGCTGGTGACTTTCATTTCAAAGGGAAAGCGCCGTTGTTTATATTTGGGTGCCTGTGGCCAATAGTGTCCGGCTGGCTCCTGAAAATCCGCGATACGTGGGATGACTCCCAGACCCAAGCTGGCACCAGTGACAACTCAGGCTGGTTTGATAGTGCCAACGGAGTCCCACAATCTGCCATCAAGGACCGGGGCTGGTGACTTTTGTTTCAGAGGGAATGGCCCGTTGTTTATGTTTGGGTGCCATAGGCCCAGAGTGGCCGGCTGGCTCCTGAAAATTGGCGATACGCAGGATGCCTCCCAGACCCAAGCTGGCACCAGTGCCAACTCGGGCTGGTTTGATAGTGCCAACAGAGTCCTACAATCTGCCATCCAGAACCGGTGTTGGTGACTTTTATTTCAAAGGGAAAGCGCCGTTGTTTATGTTTGGGGGCCTGTAGCCCGGAGTGGCCGGCTGGCTCCTGAAAATCCGCGATACGCAGGATGACTCCCAGACCCAAGCTGGCACCAGTGCCAACTCGGGCTGGTTTGATAGTGCCAACGGAGTCCTACAATCTGCCATCAAGAACATGGCCTGGTGACGTTTGTTTCTCGGGGAAAAGGTCGTTGTTTATGTTTGGGGCCATAGGCCCACAGTTGCCGGCTGGCTCCTGAAAATCCGCGTTACGCAGGATGCCTCCCTGACCCAAGCTGGCACCAGTGCCAAGTCGGGCTGGTTTGATAGTGCCAACGGAGTCCTACAATCTGCCATCAAGGACCGGGGCTGGTGACTTTTATTTCACAGGGAAAGGGCCGTTGTTTATATTTGGGTGCCTGTGGCCAACAGTGGCCGGCTGGCTCCTGAAAATCCGCCATAGGCAGGGTGCTTCCCAGACCCAAGCTGGCCCCAGTGCCAACTCTGGCTGGTTTGATAGTGCCAACGGAGTCCCACAATCTGCCATCAAGGAAAGGGGCTGGTGAGCTTTCTTACAGAGGGTAAGGCCCGTTGATTATATTTGGGGGCCATAGGCCGGAGTGGCTGGCTGGCTCCTGAAAATCCGCGATACGCAGGATGCCTCCCAGACCCAAGCTGGCACCAGTGCCAACTCGGGCTGGTTTGATAGTGCCAACGGAGTCCTACAATCTGCCATCTTGAACCGGGGCTGGTGACTTTAATTCCAAAGGGAAAGGGCCGTTGTTTATATTTGGGTGCCTGTGGCCAACAGTGGCCTTCCGTCTCTTGAAAATCCGCGATAGGCAGAATGCCTCCCAGACCCAAGCTGGCACCAGTGCCAACTCAGACTGGTTTGATCATGACAACGGAGTCCCACAATCTGCCATCAAGGACCGGGTCTGGTGAGTTTTGTTTCAGAGGGAAAGGCCCGTTGTTTTTTTTTGAGTGCCATAGGCCCGGAGTGGCCGGCTGGCTCCTGAAAATCCACGATACGCAGGATGCCTCCCAGACCCAAGCTGGCACCAGTGCCAACTCGGGCTGGTTTGATAGTGCCAACGGAGTCCTACAATCTGCCATCAGTAACCTGGGCTGGTGAGTTTTGTTTCCCAGGGAACGTGACGTTGTTTATGTTTGGGGGCATGTGGCCCGGAGTGGTCGGCTGGCTCCTGAAAATCCTCGATAGTCTGGATTGCTCCCATACCCAATCCGGCACCAGTGCCAACTCGGGCTGGTTTGATAGTGCCAACAGAGTCCTACACTCTGCCATCCAGAACCGGGGCTGGTGACTTTTATTTCAAAGGGAAAGCGCCGTTGTTTATATTTGGGTGCCTGTGGCCCACAGTGGCCGGCTGGCTCCTGAAAATCCGCGATACGTGGGATGACTCCCAGACCCAAGCTGGCACCAGTGACAACTCAGGCTGGTTTGATAGTGCCAACGGAGTCCCACAATCTGCCATCAAGGACCGGGGCTGGTGACTTTTGTTTCAGAGGGAATGGCCCGTTGTTTATGTTTGGGTGCCATAGGCCCAGAGTGGCCGTCTGGCTCCTGAAAATCGGCGATACGCAGGATGCCTCCCAGACCCAAGCTGGCACCAGTGCCAACTCGGGCTGGTTTGATAGTGCCAACGGAGTCCCACAATCTGCCATCAAGGCCCGGGTCTAGTAGGTTTTGTTTCAGAGGGAAAGGGCCGTTGTTTATATTTGGGGGACATAGGCCCGGAGAGGCTGGCTCGCTCCTGAAAATCGGCGATACGCAGGATGCCTCCCTGACCCAAGCTGGCACCAGTGCCAATTCGGGCTGGTTTGATAGTGGAAACGGAGTCCCATAATCTGTCATCTGGAACCGGGGCTGGTGACGTTTGTTTCCCAGGAACGGCCGTTGTTTATGTTTGGGTTTATGTGGCCCGGAGTGGCCGGCTGGCTCCCGAAAATCCTCGATAGGCTGGAGGCCTCCCAGACCCAAGCTGGCACCAGTGCCAACTCGGGCTGGTTTGATAGTGCCAACGGAGTCCTACAATCTGCCATCAGGAACCGGGCTGGTGACTTTTGTTTCAGAGGGTACGGGCCGTTGTTTATATTTGGGTGCCTGTGGCCAACAGTGGCCGGCTGGCTCCTGAAAATCCGCCAGAGGCAGGGTTCTTCCCAGACCCAAGCTGGCCCCAGTGCCAACTCTGGCTGGTTTGATAGTGCCAACGGAGTCCCACAATCTGCCATCAAGGAAAGGGGCTGGTGAGTTTTGTTTCTGAGGGAAAGGCCCGTTGTTTATGTTTGGGGGCCATAGGCCCGGAGTGGCCGGCTGGCTCCGGAAAATCCGCGATACGCAGGATGCCTCCCAGACCCAAGCTGGCACCAGTGCCAACTCGGGCTGGTTGGATAGTGCCAACGGAGTCCTACAATCTGCCATCTTGAACCGGGGCTGGTGACTTTAATTCCAAAGGGAAAGGGCCGTTGTTTATATTTGGGTGCCTGTGGCCCACAGTGGCCGGCTGGCTCCTGAAAATCCGCGATAGGCAGGATGCCTCCCAGACCCAAGCTGGCACCAGTGCCAACTCGGGCTGGTTTGATAGTGCCAACGGAGTCCTACAATCTGCCATCAGTAACCTGGGCATGTGAGTTTTGTTTCAGAGGGAAAGGGCCGTTTTTATATTTGGGTGCCTGTGGCCAGGAGTGGCCGTCTGGCTCCTGAAAATCCGCGATACGCAGGATGCCACCCAGACCCAAGATGGCACCAGTGCCAAGTTGGGCTGGTTTGATAGTGCCAACGGAGTCCCACAATCTGCCATCAAGGAAAGGGGCTGGTGAGTTTTCTTACAGAGGGTAAGGCCCGTTGATAATGTTTGGGGGCCATAGGCCGGAGTGGCGGCTGGCTCCTGAAAAATCCGCCATACGCAGGATGCCTCCCAGACCCAAGCTGGCACCAGTGCCAACTCGGGCTGGTTTGATAGTGCCAACGGAGTCCTACAATCTGCCATCTTCAACCGGGGCTGGTGACTTTAATTCCAAAGGGAAAGCGCCGTTGTTTATATTTGGGGGCTTGTTGCGTCCGTGGCTCTTGAAAATCGCGAGGCAGAATGCCTCCCAGACCCAAGCTGGCACCAGTGCCAACTCAGACTGGTTTGATCATGACAACGGAGTCCCACAATCTGCCATCAAGGACCGGGGCTGGTGAGTTTTGTTTCAGAGGGAAAGGCCCGTTGTTTATGTTTGAGTGCCATAGGCCCGAGGTGGCGGCTGGCTCCTGAAAATCCACGATACGCAGGATGCCTCCCAGACCCAAGCTGGCACCAGTGCCAACTCGGGCTGGTTTGATAGTGCCAACGGAGTCCTACAATGTGCCATCAGTAACCTGGGCTGGTGAGTTTTGTTTCCCAGAGGAACGTGCCGTTGTTTATGTTTGGGGGCATGTGGCCCGGAGTGGCCGGCTGGCTCCTGAAAATCCTCGATAGGCAGGATGGCTCCAATACCCAATCCGGCACCAGGGCCAACTCGGGCTGGTTTGATAGTGCCAACAGAATCCTACAATCTGCCATGCAGAACCGGGGCTGGTGACTTTCATTTCAAAGGGAAAGCGCCGTTGTTTATATTTGGGTGCCTGTGGCCAATAGTGTCCGGCTGGCTCCTGAAAATCCGCGATACGTGGGATGACTCCCAGACCCAAGCTGGCACCAGTGACAACTCAGGCTGGTTTGATAGTGCCAACGGAGTCCCACAATCTGCCATCAAGGACCGGGGCTGGTGACTTTTGTTTCAGAGGAATGGCCCGTTGTTTATGTTTGGGTGCCATAGGCCCAGAGTGGCCGGCTGGCTCCTGAAAATTGGCGATACGCAGGATGCCTCCCAGACCCAAGCTGGCACCAGTGCCAACTCGGGCTGGTTTGATAGTGCCAACGGAGTCCTACAATCTGCCATCCAGAACCGGTGTTGGTGACTTTTATTTCAAAGGGAACGGGCCGTTGTTTATGTTTGGGGGCCTGTGGCCCGGAGTGGCGGCTGGCTCCTGAAAATCCGTGATACGCAGGATGACTCCCAGACCCAAGCTGGCACCAGTGCCAACTCGGGCTGGTTTGATAGTGCCAACGGAGTCCTACAATCTGCCATCAAGAACCGGGGCTGGTGACGTTTGTTTCTCGGGGAAAGGGCCGTTGTTTATGTTTGGGGGCCATAGGCCACAGTTGCCCGGGGCTGGCTCCTGAAAATCCGCGATACGCAGGATGCCTCCCTGACCCAAGCTGGCACCAGTGCCAAGTCGGGCTGGTTTGATAGTGCCAACGGAGTCCTACAATCTGCCATCAAGGACCGGGGCTGGTGACTTTTGTTTCACAGGGAAAGGGCCGTTGTTTATATTTGGGTGCCTGTGGCCAACAGTGGCCGGCTGGCTCCTGAAAATCCGCCATAGGCAGGGTGCTTCCCAGACCCAAGCTGGCCCCAGTGCCAACTCTGGCTGGTTTGATAGTGCCAACGGAGTCCCACAATCTGCCATCAAGGAAAGGGGCTGGTGAGTTTTCTTTCAGAGGGAAAGGCCCGTTGATTATGTTTGGGGGCCATAGGCCCGGAGTGGCCGGCTGGCTCCTGAAAATCCGATACGCAGGATGCCTCCCAGACCCAAGCTGGCACCAGTGCCAACTCGGGCTGGTTTGATAGTGCCAACGGAGTCCTACAATCTGCCATCTTGAACCGGGGCTGGTGACTTTTATTTCAAAGGAAAGGGCCGTTGTTTATATTTGGGTGCCTGTGGCCCGCAGTGGCCTTCCGTCTCTTGAAAATCCGCGATAGGCAGAATGCCTCCCAGACCCAAGCTGGCACCAGTGCCAACTCGGGCTGGTTTGATAGTGCCAACGGAGTCCCACAATCTGCCATCAAGGACCGGGGCTGGTGATTTTGTTTCAGAGGGAAAGGCCCGTTGTTTATATTTGGGTGCCATAGGCCACAGTGGCCGGCTGGCTCCTGAAAATCCGCCATACGCAGGATGCCTCCCAGACCCAAGCTGGCACCAGTGCCAACTCGGGCTGGTTTGATAGTGCCAACGGAGTCCTACAATCTGCCGTCAGTAACCGGGGCTGGTGAGTTTTGTTTCCCAGGAAGAAAGGCGCCGTTGTTTATGTTTGGGGGCATGTGGCCCGGAGTGGTCGGCTGGCTCCTGAAAATCCGCGATAGTCTGGATGCCTCCCAGACCCAAGCCGGCACCAGTGCCAACTCGGGCTGGTTTGATAGTGCCAACGGAGTCCTACAATCTGCCATCAAGAACCGGGGCTGGTGACTTTTGTTTCAAGGGGAAAGCGCCGTTGTTTATGTTTGGGTGCCATAGGCCCGCAGTGGCCGGCTGGCTCCTGAAAATCCGCGGATACGCGGGATGCCTCCCAGACCCAAGCTGGCACCAGTGCCAACTCGGGCTGGTTTGATAGTGCCAACAGAGTCCCACAATCTGCCATCAAGGACCGGGGCTGGTGACTTTTGTTTCAGAGGGAAAGGCCCGTTGTTTATATTTGGGTGCCATAGGCCCAGGGTGGCCGTCTGGCTCCTGAAAATCGGCGATACGCAGGATGCCTCCCAGACCCAAGCTGGCACCAGTGCCAACTCGGGCTGGTTTGATAGTGCCAACGGAGTCCCACAATCTGCCATCAGAACCGGGGCTGGTAACTTTTATTTCAAAGGGAAAGGGCCGTTGTTTATATTTGGGGGCCATAGGCCCGGAGTGGCTGGCTCGCTCCTGAAAATCCGCGATACGCAGGATGCCTCCCAGACCCAAGCTGGCACCAGTGCCAATTCGGGCTGGTTTGATAGTGCCAACGGAGTCCCACAATCTGCCATCATGGAACCGGGGCTGGTGACTTTTGTTTCCCAGGGAACGGGCCGTTGTTTATGTTTGGGTTTATGTGGCCCGGAGTGGCCGGCTGGCTCCGAAAACTAAAAGGCGATAGGCTGGAGGCCTCCCAGACCCAAGCTGGCACCAGTGCCAACTCGGGCTGGTTTGATAGTGCCAACGGAGTCCCACAATCTGCCATCAAGGAAAGGGGCTGGTGAGTTTTGTTTCAGAGGGAAAGGCCCGTTGTTTATATTTGGGGGCCTGTGGCCGACGGTGGCCCGCTGGCTCCTGAAAATCCGCCATACGCAGGATGCCTCCCAGACCCAAGCTGGCACCAGTGCCAACTCGGGCTGGTTTGATAGTGCCAACGGAGTCCCACAATCTGCCATCTTGAACCGGGGCTGGTGACTTTAATTCCAAAGGGAAAGGGCCGTTGTTTATATTTGGGTGCCTGTGGCCCACAGTGGCCGGCTGGCTCCTGAAAATCCGCGATAGGCAGGATGCCTCCCAGACCCAAGCTGGCACCAGTGCCAACTCGGGCTGGTTTGATAGTGCCAACGGAGTCCTACAATCTGCCATCAGTAACCTGGGCATGTGAGTTTTGTTTCAGAGGGAAAGGGCCGTTTTTTATATTCGGGTGCCTGTGGCCAGTAGTGGCCGTCTGGCTCCTGAAAATCCGCGATACGCAGGATGCCACCCAGACCCAAGATGGCACCAGTGCCAAGTTGGGCTGGTTTTATAGTGCCAACGGAGTCCTACAATCTGCCATCAAGGACCGGGGCTGGTGACTTTTATTTCACAGGGAAAGGGCCGTTGTTTATATTTGGGTGCCTGTGGCCAACAGTGGCCGGCTGGCTCCTGAAAATCCGCCATAGGCAGGGTGCTTCCCAGACCCAAGCTGGCCCCAGTGCCAACTCTGGCTGGTTTGATAGTGCCAACGGAGTCCCACAATCTGCCATCAAGGAAAGGGGCTGGTGAGTTTTCTTACAGAGGGTAAGGCCCGTTGATAATGTTTGGGGGCCATAGGCCCGGAGTGGGTGGCTGGCTCCTGAAAATCCGCGATACGCAGGATGCCTCCCAGACCCAAGCTGGCACCAGTTCCAACTCGGGCTGGTTTGATAGTGCCAACGGAGTCCTACAATCTGCCATCTTCAACCGGGGCTGGTGACTTTAATTCCAAAGGGAAAGCGCAGTTGTTTATATTTGGGGGCTTGTTGCCCACAGTGGCCGTCCGTCTCTTGAAAATCCGCGATAGGCAGAATGCCTCCCAGACCCAAGCTGGCACCAGTGCCAACTCAGACTGGTTTGATCATGACAACGGAGTCCCACAATCTGCCATCAAGGACCGGGGCTGGTGAGTTTTTGTTTCAGAGGAAAGGCCCGTTGTTTATGTTTGAGTGCCATAGGCCGGAGTGGCCGGCTGGCTCCTGAAAATCCACGATACGCAGGATGCCTCCCAGACCCAAGCTGGCACCAGTGCCAACTCGGGCTGGTTTGATAGTGCCAACGGAGTCCTACAATGTGCCATCAGTAACCTGGGCTGGTGAGTTTTGTTTCCCAGGGAACGTGCCGTTGTTTATGTTTGGGGGCATGTGGCCCGGAGTGGCCGGCTGGCTCCTGAAAATCCTCGATAGGCAGGATGGCTCCAATACCCAATCCGGCACCAGGGCCAACTCGGGCTGGTTTGATAGTGCCAACAGAATCCTACAATCTGCCATGCAGAACCGGGGCTGGTGACTTTCATTTCAAAGGGAAAGCGCCGTTGTTTATATTTGGGTGCCTGTGGCCAATAGTGTCCGGCTGGCTCCTGAAAATCCGCGATACGTGGGATGACTCCCAGACCCAAGCTGGCACCAGTGACAACTCAGGCTGGTTTGATAGTGCCAACGGAGTCCCACAATCTGCCATCAAGGACCGGGGCTGGTGACTTTTGTTTCAGAGGGAATGGCCCGTTGTTTATGTTTGGGTGCCATAGGCCCAGAGTGGCCGGCTGGCTCCTGAAAATTGGCGATACGCAGGATGCCTCCCAGACCCAAGCTGGCACCAGTGCCAACTCGGGCTGGTTTGATAGTGCCAACAGAGTCCTACAATCTGCCATCCAGAACCGGTGTTGGTGACTTTTATTTCAAAGGGAAAGCGCCGTTGTTTATGTTTGGGGGCCTGTAGCCCGGAGTGGCCGGCTGGCTCCTGAAAATCCGTGATACGCAGGATGACTCCCAGACCCAAGCTGGCACCAGTGCCAACTCGGGCTGGTTTGATAGTGCCAACGGAGTCCTACAATCTGCCATCAAGAACATGGCCTGGTGACGTTTGTTTCTCGGGGAAAAGGTCGTTGTTTATGTTTGGGGGCCATAGGCCCACAGTTGCCGGCTGGCTCCTGAAAATCCGCGGTACGCAGGATGCCTCCCTGACCCAAGCTGGCACCAGTGCCAAGTCGGGCTGGTTTGATAGTGCCAACGGAGTCCTACAATCTGCCATCAAGGACCGGGGCTGGTGACTTTTATTTCACAGGGAAAGGGCCGTTGTTTATATTTGGGTGCCTGTGGCCAACAGTGGCCGGCTGGCTCCTGAAAATCCGCCATAGGCAGGGTGCTTCCCAGACCCAAGCTGGCCCCAGTGCCAACTCTGGCTGGTTTGATAGTGCCAACGGAGTCCCACAATCTGCCATCAAGGAAAGGGGCTGTTGAGCTTTCTTACAGAGGGTAAGGCCCGTTGATTATATTTGGGGGCCATAGGCCCGGAGTGGCTGGCTGGCTCCTGAAAATCCGCGATACGCAGGATGCCTCCCAGACCCAAGCTGGCACCAGTGCCAACTCGGGCTGGTTTGATAGTGCCAACGGAGTCCTACAATCTGCCATCTTGAACCGGGGCTGGTGACTTTAATTCCAAAGGGAAAGGGCCGTTGTTTATATTTGGGTGCCTGTGGCACTAGTGGCCTTCCGTCTCTTGAAAATCCGCGATAGGCAGAATGCCTCCCAGACCCAAGCTGGCACCAGTGCCAACTCAGACTGGTTTGATCATGACAACGGAGTCCCACAATCTGCCATCAAGGACCGGGTCTGGTGAGTTTTTGTTTCAGAGGGAAAGGCCCGTTGTTTTTCTTTGAGTGCCATAGGCCCGGGTGGCCGGCTGGCTCCTGAAAATCCACGATACGCAGGATGCCTCCCAGACCCAAGCTGGCACCAGTGCCAACTCGGGCTGGTTTGATAGTGCCAACGGAGTCCTACAATCTGCCATCAGTAACCTGGGCTGGTGAGTTTTGTTTCCCAGGGAACGTGACGTTGTTTATGTTTGGGGGCATGTGGCCCGGAGTGGTCGGCTGGCTCCTGAAAATCCTCGATAGTCTGGATTGCTCCCATACCCAATCCGGCACCAGTGCCAACTCGGGCTGGTTTGATAGTGCCAACAGAGTCCTACACTCTGCCATCCAGAACCGGGGCTGGTGACTTTTATTTCAAAGGGAAAGCGCCGTTGTTTATATTTGGGTGCCTGTGGCCCACAGTGGCCGGCTGGCTCCTGAAAATCCGCGATACGTGGGATGACTCCCAGACCCAAGCTGGCACCAGTGACAACTCAGGCTGGTTTGATAGTGCCAACGGAGTCCCACAATCTGCCATCAAGGACCGGGGCTGGTGACTTTTGTTTCAGAGGGAATGGCCCGTTGTTTATGTTTGGGTGCCATAGGCCCAGAGTGGCCGTCTGGCTCCTGAAAATCGGCGATACGCAGGATGCCTCCCAGACCCAAGCTGGCACCAGTGCCAACTCGGGCTGGTTTGATAGTGCCAACGGAGTCCCACAATCTGCCATCAAGGCCCGGGTCTAGTAGGTTTTGTTTCAGAGGGAAAGGGCCGTTGTTTATATTTGGGGGACATAGGCCCGAGAGGCTGGCTCGCTCCTGAAAATCGGCGATACGCAGGATGCCTCCCTGACCCAAGCTGGCACCAGTGCCAATTCGGGCTGGTTTGATAGTGGAAACGGAGTCCCATAATCTGTCATCTGGAACCGGGGCTGGTGACGTTTGTTTCCCAGGGAACGTGCCGTTGTTTATGTTTGGGTTTATGTGGCCCGGAGTGGCCGGCTGGCTCCCGAAAATCCTCGATAGGCTGGAGGCCTCCCAGACCCAAGCTGGCCCCAGTGCCAACTCTGGCTGGTTTGATAGTGCCAACGGAGTCCCACAATCTGCCATCAAGGACCGGGGCTTGCGAGTTTTGTTTCAGAGGGAAAGGCCGTTGTTTATGTTTGGGGGCCATAGGCCGGGCCGGGCGCTGGGTGCGGAAGGGGGAGGTGGCCGGCTGGGATGCCTCCCAGACCCAAGCTGGCACCAGGGCCAACTCGGGCTGGTTGGATAGTGCCAACGGAGTCCTACAATCTGCCATCTTGAACCGGGGCTGGTGACTTTAATTCCAAAGGGAAAGGGCCGTTGTTTATATTTGGGTGCCTGTGGCCCACAGTGGCCGGCTGGCTCCTGAAAATCCGCGATAGGCAGGATGCCTCCCAGACCCAAGCTGGCACCAGTTCCAACTCGGGCTGGTTTGATAGTGCCAAGGGAGTCCTACAATCTGCCATCAGTAACCTGGGCATGTGAGTTTTTGTTTCAGAGGAAAGGGCCGTTTTTTATATTCGGGTGCCTGTGGCCAGGAGTGGCCGTCTGGCTCCTGAAAATCCGCGATACGCAGGATGCCACCCAGACCCAAGATGGCACCAGTGCCAAGTTGGGCTGGTTTTATAGTGCCAACGGAGTCCTACAATCTGCCATCAAGGACCGGGGCTGGTGACTTTTATTTCACAGGGAAAGGGCCGTTGTTTATATTTGGGTGCCTGTGGCCAACAGTGGCCGGCTGGCTCCTGAAAATCCGCCATAGGCAGGGTGCTTCCCAGACCCAAGCTGGCCCCAGTGCCAACTCTGGCTGGTTTGATAGTGCCAACGGAGTCCCACAATCTGCCATCAAGGAAAGGGGCTGGTGAGTTTTCTTACAGAGGGTAAGGCCCGTTGATAATGTTTGGGGGCCATAGGCCCGGAGTGGGTGGCTGGCTCCTGAAAATCCGCGATACGCAGGATGCCTCCCAGACCCAAGCTGGCACCAGTTCCAACTCGGGCTGGTTTGATAGTGCCAACGGAGTCCTACAATCTGCCATCTTCAACCGGGGCTGGTGACTTTAATTCCAAAGGAAAGCGCAGTTGTTTATATTTGGGGGCTTGTTGCCCACAGTGGCCGTCCGTCTCTTGAAAATCCGCGATAGGCAGAATGCCTCCCAGACCCAAGCTGGCACCAGTGCCAACTCAGACTGGTTTGATCATGACAACGGAGTCCCACAATCTGCCATCAAGGACCGGGGCTGGTGAGTTTTGTTTCAGAGGGAAAGGCCCGTTGTTTATGTTTGAGTGCCATAGGCCCGGAGTGGCCGGCTGGCTCCTGAAAATCCACGATACGCAGGATGCCTCCCAGACCCAAGCTGGCACCAGTGCCAACTCGGGCTGGTTTGATAGTGCCAACGGAGTCCTACAATGTGCCATCAGTAACCTGGGCTGGTGAGTTTTGTTTCCCAGGGAACGTGCCGTTGTTTATGTTTGGGGGCATGTGGCCCGGAGTGGTCGGCTGGCTCCTGAAAATCCTCGATAGGCAGGATGGCTCCAATACCCAATCCGGCACCAGGGCCAACTCGGGCTGGTTTGATAGTGCCAACAGAATCCTACAATCTGCCATGCAGAACCGGGGCTGGTGACTTTCATTTCAAAGGGAAAGCGCCGTTGTTTATATTTGGGTGCCTGTGGCCAATAGTGTCCGGCTGGCTCCTGAAAATCCGCGATACGTGGGATGACTCCCAGACCCAAGCTGGCACCAGTGACAACTCAGGCTGGTTTGATAGTGCCAACAGAGTCCCACAATCTGCCATCAAGGACCGGGGCTGGTGACTATTGTTTCAGAGGGAATGGCCCGTTGTTTATGTTTGGGTGCCATAGGCCCAGAGTGGCCGGCTGGCTCCTGAAAATTGGCGATACGCAGGATGCCTCCCAGACCCAAGCTGGCACCAGTGCCAACTCGGGCTGGTTTGATAGTGCCAACAGAGTCCTACAATCTGCCATCCAGAACCGGTGTTGGTGACTTTTATTTCAAAGGCAAAGCGCCGTTGTTTATGTTTGGGGCCGCAGGCCGGAGTGGCCGGCTGGCTCCTGAAAATCCGTGATACGCAGGATGACTCCCAGACCCAAGCTGGCACCAGTGCCAACTCGGGCTGGTTTGATAGTGCCAACGGAGTCCCACAATCTGCCATCAAGGCCCGGGTCTAGTAGGTTTTGTTTCAGAGGGAAAGGGCCGTTGTTTATATTTGGGGGACATAGGCCCGGAGAGGCTGGCTCGCTCCTGAAAATCGGCGATACGCAGGATGCCTCCCTGACCCAAGCTGGCACCAGTGCCAATTCGGGCTGGTTTGATAGTGGAAACGGAGTCCCATAATCTGTCATCTGGAACCGGGGCTGGTGACGTTTGTTTCCCAGGGAACGTGCCGTTGTTTATGTTTGGGTTTATGTGGCCCGGAGTGGCCGGCTGGCTCCCGAAAATCCTCGATAGGCTGGAGGCCTCCCAGACCCAAGCTGGCACCAGTGCCAACTCGGGCTGGTTTGATAGTGCCAACGGAGTCCTACAATCTGCCATCAGGAACCGGAGCTGGTGACTTTTGTTTCAGAGGGTACGGGCCGCTTTTTATATTTGGGTGCCTGTGGCCAACAGTGGCCGGCTGGCTCCTGAAAATCCGCCAGAGGCAGGGTTCTTCCCAGACCCAAGCTGGCCCCAGTGCCAACTCTGGCTGGTTTGATAGTGCCAACAGAGTCCCACAATCTGCCATCGTGAACCGCGGCTGGTGACTTTAATTCCAAAGGGAAAGGGCCGTTGTTTATATTTGGGTGCCTGTGGCCCACAGTGGCCGGCTGGCTCCTGAAAATCCGCAATAGGCAGGATGCCTCCCAGACCCAAGCTGGCACCAGTGCCAACTCGGGCTGGTTTGATAGTGCCAACGGAGTCCTTCAATCTGCCATCAGTAACCTGGGCATGTGAGTTTTGTTTCAGAGGGAAAGGGCCGTTTATTATATTCGGGTGCCTGTGGCCAGGAGTGGCCGTCTGGCTCCTGAAAATCCGCGATACGCAGGATGCCACCCAGACCCAAGATGGCACCAGTGCCAAGTTGGGCTGGTTTTATAGTGCCAACGGAGTCCTACAATCTGCCATCAAGGACCGGGGCTGGTGACTTTTATTTCACAGGGAAAGGGCCGTTGTTTATATTTGGGTGCCTGTGGCCAACAGTGGCCGGCTGGCTCCTGAAAATCCGCCATAGGCAGGGTGCTTCCCAGACCCAAGCTGGCCCCAGTGCCAACTCTGGCTGGTTTGATAGTGCCAACGGAGTCCCACAATCTGCCATCAAGGAAAGGGGCTGTTGAGCTTTCTTACAGAGGGTAAGGCCCGTTGATTATATTTGGGGGCCATAGGCCCGGAGTGGCTGGCTGGCTCCTGAAAATCCGAGATACGCAGGATGCCTCCCAGACCCAAGCTGGCACCAGTGCCAACTCGGGCTGGTTTGATAGTGCCAACGGAGTCCTACAATCTGCCATCTTGAACCGGGGCTGGTGACTTTAATTCCAAAGGGAAAGGCCCGTTGTTTATATTTGGGTGCCTGTGGCACACAGTGGCCTTCCGTCTCTTGAAAATCCGCGATAGGCAGAATGCCTCCCAGACCCAAGCTGGCACCAGTGCCAACTCAGACTGGTTTGATCATGACAACGGAGTCCCACAATCTGCCATCAAGGACCGGGTCTGGTGAGTTTTGTTTCAGAGGGAAAGGCCCGTTGTTTTTCTTTGAGTGCCATAGGCCCGAGTGGCCGGCTGGCTCCTGAAAATCCACGATACGCAGGATGCCTCCCAGACCCAAGCTGGCACCAGTGCCAACTCGGGCTGGTTTGATAGTGCCAACGGAGTCCTACAATCTGCCATCAGTAACCTGGGCTGGTGAGTTTTGTTTCCCAGGGAACGTGACGTTGTTTATGTTTGGGGGCATGTGGCCCGGAGTGGTCGGCTGGCTCCTGAAAATCCTCGATAGTCTGGATTGCTCCCATACCCAATCCGGCACCAGTGCCAACTCGGGCTGGTTTGATAGTGCCAACAGAGTCCTACACTCTGCCATCCAGAACCGGGGCTGGTGACTTTTATTTCAAAGGGAAAGCGCCGTTGTTTATATTTGGGTGCCTGTGGCCCACAGTGGCCGGCTGGCTCCTGAAAATCCGCGATACGTGGGATGACTCCCCAGACCCAAGCTGGCACCAGTGACAACTCAGGCTGGTTTGATAGTGCCAACGGAGTCCCACAATCTGCCATCAAGGACCGGGGCTGGTGACTTTTGTTTCAGAGGGAATGGCCCGTTGTTTATGTTTGGGTGCCATAGGCCCAGAGTGGCCGTCTGGCTCCTGAAAATCGGCGACGCACGGGATGCCTCCCAGACCCAAGCTGGCACCAGTGCCAACTCGGGCTGGTTTGATAGTGCCAACGGAGTCCCACAATCTGCCATCAAGGCCCGGGTCTAGTAGGTTTTGTTTCAGAGGGAAAGGGCCGTTGTTTATATTTGGGGGACATAGGCCCGGAGAGGCTGGCTCGCTCCTGAAAATCGGCGATACGCAGGATGCCTCCCTGACCCAAGCTGGCACCAGTGCCAATTCGGGCTGGTTTGATAGTGGAAACGGAGTCCCATAATCTGTCATCTGGAACCGGGGCTGGTGACGTTTGTTTCCCAGGAACGTGCCGTTGTTTATGTTTGGGTTTATGTGGCCCGGAGTGGCCGGCTGGCTCCCGAAAATCCTCGATAGGCTGGAGGCCTCCCAGACCCAAGCTGGCCCCAGTGCCAACTCTGGCTGGTTTGATAGTGCCAACGGAGTCCCACAATCTGCCATCAAGGACCGGGGCTTGTGAGTTTTGTTTCAGAGGGAAAGGCCCGTTGTTTATGTTTGGGGGCCATAGGCCCGGAGTGGCCGGCTGGCTCCGGAAAATCCGCGATACGCAGGATGCCTCCCAGACCCAAGCTGGCACCAGGGCCAACTCGGGCTGGTTGGATAGTGCCAACGGAGTCCTACAATCTGCCATCTTGAACCGGGGCTGGTGACTTTAATTCCAAAGGGAAAGGGCCGTTGTTTATATTTGGGTGCCTGTGGCCCACAGTGGCCGGCTGGCTCCTGAAAATCCGCGATAGGCAGGATGCCTCCCAGACCCAAGCTGGCACCAGTTCCAACTCGGGCTGGTTTGATAGTGCCAACGGAGTCCTACAATCTGCCATCAGTAACCTGGGCATGTGAGTTTTGTTTCAGAGGGAAAGGGCCGTTTTTTATATTCGGGTGCCTGTGGCCAGGAGTGGCCGTCTGGCTCCTGAAAATCCGCGATACGCAGGATGCCACCCAGACCCAAGATGGCACCAGTGCCAAGTTGGGCTGGTTTTATAGTGCCAACGGAGTCCTACAATCTGCCATCAAGGACCGGGGCTGGTGACTTTTATTTCACAGGGAAAGGGCCGTTGTTTATATTTGGGTGCCTGTGGCCAACAGTGGCCGGCTGGCTCCTGAAAATCCGCCATAGGCAGGGTGCTTCCCAGACCAAGCTGGCCCCAGTGCCAACTCTGGCTGGTTTGATAGTGCCAACGGAGTCCCACAATCTGCCATCAAGGAAAGGGGCTGGTGAGTTTTCTTACAGAGGGTAAGGCCCGTTGATAATGTTTGGGGGCCATAGGCCCGGAGTGGGTGGCTGGCTCCTGAAAATCCGCGATACGCAGGATGCCTCCCAGACCCAAGCTGGCACCAGTTCCAACTCGGGCTGGTTTGATAGTGCCAACGGAGTCCTACAATCTGCCATCTTCAACCGGGGCTGGTGACTTTAATTCCAAAGGGAAAGCGCAGTTGTTTATATTTGGGGGCTTGTTGCCCACAGTGGCCGTCCGTCTCTTGAAAATCCGCGATAGGCAGAATGCCTCCCAGACCCAAGCTGGCACCAGTGCCAACTCAGACTGGTTTGATCATGACAACGGAGTCCCACAATCTGCCATCAAGGACCGGGGCTGGTGAGTTTTGTTTCAGAGGGAAAGGCCCGTTGTTTATGTTTGAGTGCCATAGGCCCGGAGTGGCCGGCTGGCTCCTGAAAATCCACGATACGCAGGATGCCTCCCAGACCCAAGCTGGCACCAGTGCCAACTCGGGCTGGTTTGATAGTGCCAACGGAGTCCTACAATGTGCCATCAGTAACCTGGGCTGGTGAGTTTTGTTTCCCAGGGAACGTGCCGTTGTTTATGTTTGGGGGCATGTGGCCCGGAGTGGTCGGCTGGCTCCTGAAAATCCTCGATAGGCAGGATGGCTCCAATACCCAATCCGGCACCAGGGCCAACTCGGGCTGGTTTGATAGTGCCAACAGAATCCTACAATCTGCCATGCAGAACCGGGGCTGGTGACTTTCATTTCAAAGGGAAAGCGCCGTTGTTTATATTTGGGTGCCTGTGGCCAATAGTGTCCGGCTGGCTCCTGAAAATCCGCGATACGTGGGATGACTCCCAGACCCAAGCTGGCACCAGTGACAACTCAGGCTGGTTTGATAGTGCCAACAGAGTCCCACAATCTGCCATCAAGGACCGGGGCTGGTGACTATTGTTTCAGAGGGAATGGCCCGTTGTTTATGTTTGGGTGCCATAGGCCCAGAGTGGCCGGCTGGCTCCTGAAAATTGGCGATACGCAGGATGCCTCCCAGACCCAAGCTGGCACCAGTGCCAACTCGGGCTGGTTTGATAGTGCCAACAGAGTCCTACAATCTGCCATCCAGAACCGGTGTTGGTGACTTTTATTTCAAAGGCAAAGCGCCGTTGTTTATGTTTGGGGGCCTGTAGCCCGGAGTGGCCGGCTGGCTCCTGAAAATCCGTGATACGCAGGATGACTCCCAGACCCAAGCTGGCACCAGTGCCAACTCGGGCTGGTTTGATAGTGCCAACGGAGTCCCACAATCTGCCATCAAGGCCCGGGTCTAGTAGGTTTTGTTTCAGAGGGAAAGGGCCGTTGTTTATATTTGGGGGACATAGGCCCGAGAGGCTGGCTCGCTCCTGAAAATCGGCGATACGCAGGATGCCTCCCTGACCCAAGCTGGCACCAGTGCCAATTCGGGCTGGTTTGATAGTGGAAACGGAGTCCCATAATCTGTCATCTGGAACCGGGGCTGGTGACGTTTGTTTCCCAGGGAACGTGCCGTTGTTTATGTTTGGGTTTATGTGGCCCGGAGTGGCCGGCTGGCTCCCCGAAAATCCTCGATAGGCTGGAGGCCTCCCAGACCCAAGCTGGCACCAGTGCCAACTCGGGCTGGTTTGATAGTGCCAACGGAGTCCTACAATCTGCCATCAGGAACCGGAGCTGGTGACGTTTTGTTTCAGAGGGAAACGGGCCGTTTTTTATATTTGGGTGCCTGTGGCCAACAGTGGCCGGCTGGCTCCTGAAAATCCGCCATAGGCAGGGTTCTTCCCAGACCCAAGCTGGCCCCAGTGCCAACTCTGGCTGGTTTGATAGTGCCAACGGAGTCCCACAATCTGCCATCGTGAACCGGGGCTGGTGACTTTTAATTCCAAAGGGAAAGGGCCGTTGTTTATATTTGGGTGCCTTTGGCCCAGGGTGGCCGGCTGGCTCCTGAAAATCCGGTAGGCAGGATGCCTCCCAGACCCAAGCTGGCACCAGTGCCAACTCGGGCTGGTTTGATAGTGCCAACGGAGTCCTTCAATCTGCCATCGTAACCGGGGCATGTGAGTTTTGTTTCAGAGGGAAAGCGCCGTTTATTATATTTGGGTGCCTGTGGCCAGGAGTGGCCGTCTGGCTCCTGAAAATCCGCGATACGTAGGATGCCACCCAGACCCAAGATGGCACCAGTGCCAAGTTGGGCTGGTTTTATAGTGCCAACGGAGTCCTACAATCTGCCATCAAGGACCGGGGCTGGTGACTTTTATTTCACAGGAAAGGGGCCGTTGTTTATATTTGGGTGCCTGTGGCCAACAGTGGCCGGCTGGCTCCTGAAAATCCGCGATAGGCAGGGTGCTTCCCAGACCCAAGCTGGCCCCAGTGCCAACTCTGGCTGGTTTGATAGTGCCAACGGAGTCCCACAATCTGCCATCAAGGAAAGGGGCTGGTGAGTTTTCTTTCAGAGGGGAAGGCCCCGTTGATTATGTTTGGGGGCCATAGGCCCGGAGTGGTGGCTGGCTCCTGAAAATCCGAATGCAGGATGCCTCCCAGACCCAAGCTGGCACCAGTGCCAACTCGGGCTGGTTTGATAGTGCCAACGGAGTCCTACAATCTGCCATCTTCAACCGGGGCTGGTGACTTTAGTTCCAAAGGGAAAGGCCCGTTGTTTATATTTGGGGGCTGTGTGCCCACAGTGGCCGTCCGTCTCTTGAAAATCCGCGATAGGCAGAATGCCTCCCAGACCCAAGCTGGCACCAGTGCCAACTCAGACTGGTTTGATAGTGACAACGAGTCCCACAATCTGCCATCAAGGACCGGGGCTGGTGAGTTTTGTTTTCAGAGGGAAAGGCCCGTTGTTTATGTTTTGAGGGCCATAGGCCCGAGTGGCCGGCTGGCTCCTGAAAATCCACGTCACGGGATGCCTCCCAGACCCAAGCTGGCACCAGTGCCAACTCGGGCTGGTTTGATAGTGTCAACGAGTCCTACAATCTGCCATCAGAACCTGGGCTGGTGAGTTTTTGTTTCAAAGGGAAGGGCCGTTGTTTTATTTGTCGGTTGGCGGTGGCGTGAGAAGTGACCCACGGCCCAGGCCAACGGGCGGTTTGATAGTCCACGAGTCCACAATCTGCATCAAGCGGGGCAGGAAATGGTTGTTTATAGGGGCGAGTAGCCGGCTGGCTCCTGAAAATACACCGGGGCAGGATGCCTCCCAGACCCAAGCCGGCACCAGGGCCAACCTCGGGCTGGTTTGATAGTGCCAACAGAGTCCTACAATCTGCCATGCAGAACCGGGGCTGGTGACTTTATTTCAAAGGGAAAGCGCCGTTGTTTATATTTGGGTGCCTGTGGCCCATAGTGGCGGCCGGCTCTGAAAAATCCGCGATACGTAGGATGACTCCCAGACCCAAGCTGGCACCAGTGCCAACTCGGGCTGGTTTGATAGTGCCAACGGAGTCCCACAATCTGCCATCAAGGACCGGGGCTGGTGATTTTGTTTCAGAGGGAAAGGCCCGTTGTTTATGTTTGGGGGCCATAGGCCCGAGTGGCCGGCTGGCTCCTGAAAATCGGCGATACGCAGGATGCCTCCCAGACCGAAGCTGGCACCAGTGCCAACTCGGGCTGGTTTGATAGTGCCAACAGAGTCCCTACAATCTGCCATCCAGAACCGGTGTTGGTGACTTTTATTTCAAAGGCAAAGCGCCGTTGTTTATGTTTGGGGCCTGTAGGCCCGAGTGGCCGGCTGGCTCCTGAAAATCCGTGATACGCAGGATGCCTCCCAGACCCAAGCTGGCACCAGTGCCAACTCGGGCTGGTTTGATAGTGCCAACGGAGTCCTACAATCTGCCATCAAGAACCTGGCCTGGTGACTTTTGTTTCTCGGGGAAAAGGCCGTTGTTTATGTTTGGGGGCCATAGGCCCGGAGTGGCCGGCTGGCTCCTGAAAATCCGCGATAGGCAGGATGCCTCCCAGACCCAAGCTGGCACCAGTGCCAACTCAGGCTGGTTTGATAGTGCCAACGGAGTCCCACAATCTGCCATCAAGGACAGGGGCTGGTGAGTTTTGTTTCCAGAGGGAAAGGCCCGTTGTTTATGTTTGGGGGCCATAGGCCCGCAGTGGCCGGCTGGCTCCTGAAAATCGGCGATGCGCAGGATGCCTCCCAGACCCAAGCTGGCACCAGTGCCAACTCAGCTGGTTTGATAGTGCCAACGAGTCCCTACAATCTGCCATCCAGAACCGGGGCTGGTGACTTTGATTTCAAAGGGAAAGGCCCGTTGTTTATGTTTGGGGCCTGTAGCCCCACCGTGGCCGGCTGGCTCCTGAAAATCCGCGATACGCAGGATGCCTCCCAGACCCAAGCTGGCACCAGTGCCAACTCGGGCTGGTTTGATAGTGCCAACGAGTCCTACAATCTGCCATCAAGAACAGGCCTGGTGACGTTTTTGTTTCTCGGGGAAAGGCCGTTGTTTTTATGGTTTGGCCAGGGCCCAAAGAAATCCGCTACGCAGGTATGCCCCGGCCGGCTGGCACCAGAAAAACCGGTTCGATATGCCAACGGGATACCTACCATCAAACCAACTGGTGATTTATTTCAAAAAGGGGGGGGTGCCATAGTCCTGGAGCGGCTGGCTTCGAAAATGCCAACGGTGCTCCCAACAACTGGCCCACAGTAACCTGGTGGTTGATGTGCACAAAATCTGCCATCGCGAACAGGGGCTGGGATTTTGTTTCAGAGAAAGGCCCGTTGTTTATATTTGGGGCCTGTGCCCGGAGCGGCCGGCTGGCTCCTGAAAATCCGCGATCAGGGGATGCCTCCCAGACCCAAGCTGGCACCAGTGCCAACTCGGGCTGGTTTGATAGTGCCAACGGAGTCCACAATCTGCCATCTAGAACCGGGGCTGGTGACTTTTATTTCAAAGGAAAGGCCCGTTGTTTATATTTTGGTGCCTGTGGCCCGAGTGGCCCGGCTGGCTCCTGAAAATCGCGATAGGCAGGATGCCTCCCAGACCCAAGCTGCCGCACCAGTGCCAACTCCAGACTGGTTTGATCGTGCCAACGGAGTCCCACAATCTGCCATCAAGGACCGGGGCTGGTGACTTTTGTTTCAGAGGAAAGGGCCCGTTGTTTATCTTTGAGTGCCATAGGCCCGGAGTTCGGCTGGCTCCTGAAAATCACGTTACGCAGGATGCCTCCCAGACCCCAAGCTGGCACCAGTGCCAACTCGGGCTGGTTTGATAGTGCCAACGGAGTCCTACAATCTGCCATCAGTAACCTGGGCTGGTGAGTTTTTGTTTCCCAGGAAAGGCCGTTGTTTATGTTTGGGGCGCATGAGGCCGGCGAGTGGCCGGCTGGCTCCTGAAAATCCTCGATAGGCGGGATGGCTCCCATACCCAAGCTGGCACCAGTGCCAACTCGGGCTGGTTTGATAGTGCCAACTGAGTCCTACAATCTGCCATCAAGAACATGGCCTGGTGACGTTTGTTTCTCAGGGAAAAGGTCGTTGTTTATGTTTGGGGTCCATGGGCCGCAGTGGCCGGCTGGCTCCTGAAAAATCGGCGATACGCAGGATGCCTCCCCAGACCAATGCTGGCACCAGTGCCAACTCGGGCTGGTTTGATATATGCCAGCGGAGTCCTACAATCTGCCATCCAGAACCGGGGCTGGTGACTTTTGTTTCCAAGGAAAAGCGCCGTTGTTTATATTTGGGTGCCTGTGGCCCGAGTGGGCGGCTGGCTCATGATAGAGCACCTCTGGCACCATGCCAATCGCTGCTTCTATATATCAACAGTTATCCCATAAATTTTTTTAACGTTTCCTAGAATCTGAAAATCCGCCAGAGGCAGGGTGCCTCCCAGACCCAAGCTGGCCCCAGTGCCAACTCAGGCTGGTTTGATAGTGCCAACAGAGTCCCACAATCTGCCATCAAGAACAGGGGCTGGTGACTTTGTTTCAGAGGAAAGGCCCGTTGTTTATGTTTGGGGGCCAAGGCCCGAGTGGCCGGCTGGCTCCTGAAAATCCGCGATACGCAGGATGCCTCCCAGACCCAAGCTGGCACCAGTGCCAACTCAGGCCTGGTTTGATAGTGCCAATGGAGTCCTACAATCTGCCATCAAGAACCGGGTCTGGTGACTTTATTTTCAAAGGGAAAGCCGTTGTTTTATGTTTGGGGCCTGTAGGCCCCAGTGGCCGGCCGGCTCCTGAAAATCCGCAACAGCAGGATGCCTCCCAGACCCAAGCTGGCACCAGTGCCAACTCAGGCGGGTTTGATAGTGCCAACAGAGTCCTACATGCCATCAAGAACATGGCCTGGTGAGTTTTGTTTCGGGGGAAAGGGCCGTTGTTTATGCTTGGGGCACATAGGCCCACAGGGGGTGGCTGGCTCCTGAAAATCCGATGCACGCCAGGATGCCTCCCAGACCTGGCTGGCACCAGTGCCAACTCAGGCTGGTTTGATAGTGCCAACGGAGTCCTACATCTGCCATCATGACCGGGCTGGTGAGTTTGTTTCACAGGAAAGGGGCCGTTGTTTATGTTTGGGGGCCTGTGGCAACAGTGGCCGCTGGCTCCTGAAAATCCGCGATAGGCATGGGTGCCTCCCAGACCCAAGCCGGCCCCGAGTGCCAACTCGGGCTGAGTTTGATAGTGCCAACGAGTCCTACAATCTGCCATCAAGGAACAGGGGCTGGTGAGCTTGCTAAGAGGGTAAGGCCCG